>NC_141611.1:29386388-29686388 GCF_047967505.1 Dipteris shenzhenensis
AGCAGCCAAGCACTTCTTTGTGGCATTGCAGGTTGGGGCACATGAGCCAGAATGGAATGAAACTCTTATGCCATTTGGGTTATGTACCGCATTTGAGTTTCTCTGATTTTGAATTTTGTGAGCATTGTCTCTATGGGAAGCAGAATAAATCAGCCCATAAAAGAAGGGGAAAGAAAGAGTTTGAAATGCTTGATTTGGTGCATTCAGACGTATGTGGTCCCATGCCTACACGGTCATTAGGCGGGGCTGGATACTATGTGACATTCATTGATGATGCAACTAGGAAAGTGTGGGCTTATGCTATAGCTCAGAAGAGTGATGTGTTCTAGGTATTTCAGAAATGGCTGGCCTTGGTTGAGAATCAGTTAGGTAGAACGCTTAAATGCCTACGGATTGACAATGGTGGAGAGTATCTCTCTCATGACTTTCAGCATTTCTGTGATACACGTGGGATTAAGAGGGAGCTCACATCCCCTCGTACTCCAGAGCAAAATCCAGTTGCTAAAAAGATGAACCGTACCATTCAAGAAAGGTTGCAATGCATGCTTTCCAATGCAAGTCTTTCTGGTGGTTTTGGGCTGAGGCAATGAAGACTGCAGTGCATGTGATCAATAGATCACATATTAAGAGTTTGAATGGTGGCATTCCTGAAGAGGCATGGAGTGGCAAGAAGCCCTCTTACTCTCATTTGCATATATTTGGGTGTGAGGCATATGCACATGTGCCAAAAGAGCTTCGAAAGAAGCTAGATCCTAAGTCTAGGAAATGCATCTTTCTGGGTTATGGTGAAAGTGGAGAGATGGGCTATCGTCTCTGGGATCCAGAAGCAAAGAAGATCATACGCAGCCATGATGTGGTCTTCAATGAGAAGAAGATGCATAAGGCACCCATGAGGGATGTGGAAATGAGGAGAATCACTTTCCAGGATGTGAATCCACCTGCATATGTTGATAGACAGCAAGCTGTCCATGCACCAAACGTGCAAGAAATGGTACCACCAAGTAGTCCCACAAGTATACAATCAAGGGTAGATGATGAATCATCTATTGGTGGAAATAATGAGCCAAATGTGGCTGATATGCAAATGGGACAGCAAGTTGAAATGCCTTTGAGAAGATCATCTAGAGTATCTAGACCACCTGATAGGTTTGTTCCAGGGGTAGACTATGTGATGCTTACTGATTGCGGGGAGCCTTCTTGCTACAGAGAGGCTATGATGTGTGAGGATCAATGCAAGTGGGAGTATGCTATGCGATTAGAGATGAGTTCACTTATGAAGAATAAGACTTGGGACTTGGTTTCTTTGCCACATGGAAAGAAAGCATTGCCATGTAAATGGGTCTACAAAATGAAGGTCACAGGTGATGATGTGCCTAGGTACAAGGCCCGTTTGGTCACTAAAGGGTTCAAGCAAGAGAAGGGTGTGGACTTTGATGAGATATTCTCTCCAGTTGTGAAGATGACCACACTTAGATGCATGCTTGGACTAGTGGCATCAGAGGATATGGAGCTTATGCAGATGGATGTCAAGACAGCTTTCTTGCACGGGGATTTGCATGAGGAAATTTACATGGTGCAGCCGGAAGGTTTTGAAGAAAAGGGCAAAGAGCATTTAGTTTGCAAGATGAAGAAGAGTCTCTATGGTCTTAAGCAAGCACCTAGAGAATGGTATCAGAAGTTTGATGCTTTCATTCAGTCCCAGGGTTTTAGAAGGAGTGAAATTGATCACTGCCTCTACACTAAAAGGGCTAAGGATAGTAGCCTGATAATTCTGGCACTATATGTGGACGATATGCTATTGGCTAGCAAGAATACTTATGAGCTAGATGCATTAAAGGCCAAGTTGCATGAGGCCTTTGATATGAAGGATTTGGGATTTGCAGGTCATATTCTTGGTATGCACATCATGCGTGATCGGAGTAGGAAACTCCTTTGGCTTTCACAAAAAGAGTATGTTACAAAAGTATTGTAGCATTTCCATATGGAGGGGGGGAAGGCAGTGAGTACTCTATTGCCTCCATATGTGAAATTGAGTCACAAAGATAGTCCCAAATCAGATTAGGAAAGGGCCATGATGGCCAAGGTTCCTTATGCATCAGCAGTTGGGAGTCTTATGTATGCTATGATAGCTACTAGACCAGACATTGCATTTGAAGTGGGAGTTGTTAGCCGGTATATGGCTAATCCCGGAAAGAGGCATTGGGAGGCAGTTAAGTGCATCATGAAGTACATGAAGGGTACCAAGAAGATGTGCATCTGCTTTGGTAAAGGAGACATGCGTGTACTTGGGTACATAGATTCAGACTATGCAGGGCATGTGGATAGTAGGAGATCCACTTCTGGTTATGTGTTCACCTTTGCAAGTGGTGCAGTGTCGTGGATGTCTCGCACACATAAGTGCGTTGATTTGTCTACCACAGAGGCTGAGTATGTTTGCAGCCACAGAGGGTTGCAAGGAGGCTATATGGCTTGATCGGCTAGTGGGAGATTTGGGGATTCATACAGGTGTACCGACATTGCATAGTGATTCCATGAGTGCTATTCAGCTAGCATGGAATCCGGTCTTTCATGCAAAGACCAAACACATTGAGGTCAGGTACCATTTCATCAGGGAGGTACTTGAGGACAAGCGCATAGAGCTTGTCAAGGTTCATATAGATGATAACCCTGCAGATATGCTGATGAAGAGTCTACCTAGTCAGCGGTTTGAGTATTGTCGTGTATTGATGGGCATTGGATAGTATGCTCACTGGTTGTTCTCCTTTAAAGGCACATTGTCCTTTAAGTGGGAGGTTGTGGGGGTAAAGGTCACTGTGCCTTTACCTCGGTTATGTACAATACTCAAACACATATATAAATGAATAAAAAAGAAGATTAGGGTGGTTCTGCACCCACCAAAACTTGTGTGGCTCTCTGTTTCTCTCTCTCCCTCTTCCGTTCTTGCTTCCATTGAGAGCACTCTCACCACTCCCTTGCTCATCTTAGGGCAAGCATGATTTATTGGTGGCCACAGATTATGCAACTCAGTGGGCAGAGGCTAAGGCCACAGTCAATAGCAAGTCAAGCACAGTTACAAAATTTCTCTTTGATCAAATTTGTTCATGCTTTGGCTGTCCCTTTGAAAATTCTCACTGATGGAGGAACCTCTTTTAGAAATGAACTAATTGAAGATGTGGTGCATAAGCTAAAAATAAATCATAGCATCTCCACGCCATACTATCTCCAATGTAATGGCTTAGTTGAGAAAACAAATGGATTGTGTGCATTTCAATGGGAAAGCTTGTAGTAGACACCAAGAAAAGGCATTGGGATAGGCACTTGGTAGAATTTTTATGTGCTTATAGAACCACACACAAGCTAGCTATTGGGTTTACACCATTCCAACTAGTGTATGGAATAGAAGCCATTTTGCCCATTGAATTGGAGATACATAGTCTTCGCACTACTGTTGCACGAAAAGAAGGATAGGAGGATGCCTCTGCTCAATGCTTTGGTACAACTAGAAGCCTTGGATGAATGCATATTACAGGCCTTACAAAACTTGAAAGCCTCTCAAAAAAGGTGCAAGGCCTGTTTTGACACCAAATTATGCAAGAACAAAGATATTATAGAAGGAGATTTGGTCATGAGATTTGATAGCCGTTTGGACAAGCAGCTACACAAAAAGTTTATCGGTCGATGGGAAGGACCATATCGAGTCAAAAAGAAGTTCACGAATGGAACCTATTAGCTTGAGGATGTTGATGACATGGTGATACCCAGATGTGCCAATGAGTATCGCCTTAAATTCTTCTATGCTCGACTACCTTGAGAACTAGCAGACCCTCTCTATCATTAGAGAGGATCTACTCGGGGGGGGGGAGATATGATGCCAAAAATTGATACTTTTTATTTGGCATTGGTATTGTTTTCTTCTATGTTTGACAAGAGTTTGAGTATCAAGTGATGGCCTAGTGACTCTCACTTATTTCTATTTTCTAAGATATTGTATGGGATTGAGAGGATGAGTGGAATGGATCATTGTAAATACCATGTGTATGAATGATAAATACCTTGGTATGGGGTGAGAGTTATTTGTGTATGGGATATTATGGGGTTTTTAGAAAATAGGAAGACTGAGTCATATAAAGAGGTGGGCTCATGTCCATGTGTTCCAATGATATAAGAGAGATCACATGCCAAGTGTGTGGAAGGCATGTGGAGGAGTGTGGAGTCAAGAGGAATCCTTCTAGAATTCCTATGTGGAATAAGGAGGATGTGGACATATGGAAAAGAGAGGGTCCCTATGGGCTCCATGTGGGGAGACTCTTGACTTTCTCAATATTTTAAGAGTCTTGAGCATCTTTTGATGGGACACATGGCAAGAGTAGCCAAAAAGGACATGGATGGTGACATATGGGCTTATGTGATTGATGGGGAAAGGAATCTACATGCATCAATTGTAAATGGGTGAAGGAGGGTGACAAAATCTCTATAAAAGGAGCCCTCCTCTCCCTTGTTCATCATCTCTTCCACCATTAGGCCTCATGTTGCTGTAGCCCTAGTCTCCTCAAGCCTCTTCCATGAGCCTTCTCTCCCTCTTGTAGATATTCTCTTATGTAGTCTCTTGAGTCCATCTCTCTCTAGTTCATTCTCTCTCTATGGGTAGTCTTGGAGCTTCCGCTCCCTCTTATATGTATGAAGCCTCTTCTTCTCCCTTATGTTTGGTAGTATTTTGAGTTACATTAGAGTGGAGTCTCACTCTATTGGTAATGAAGGCCACTTCAGGCTCTCTCTCTTGAGTGTCTCTTCCCTTTTTCCATTGCTTTCTCTTCCAAAGTGCTCAGAATTGTTGTCTATTTGGCCACTTATTGCGCATACATGGTTTATCTATTTCCCAAGCCACAAAGGGGGCTCTTCCTTCCCTCCTAGGTAACCTCTATGGGACTTGGATTGTTGATGAAGTTTAAGCATGGAGGTAGTATTCTCCCAAGTCGGCACCAGTAGGAGTAGGTGTTTTTCATGATAGTTTGACCCCCTGTCAGTATTTTGCTCATAACTTTTTGATCGATGGTCCGATTTAAATGAAACTTATATCAACGTGAATCTCTCTTTAAGGAGCATCATGTTATGTCTTCATCTACTGTATTAGATGTCAAATTAAAAAAAAAATCTATGACTCTCTGTGTGTGACTGTTTCTTTTTCAGACAGTTTTTACCCCCGTCCAGTAAACTACCCATATCTTTCCGACCGCTTCTTTATTTCTTACGAAACGTATATCAAAGTGAAGCCCATTTCAAGGCACATCTTAATATTTGATTGAATATTTTATATCATGTCTCTCTTGAAAGTTATGGGTCTCTGTGTCTTATGACAGTTTGGAGAGTGTTTTGAGCTAAGTGTAAAGGTGTCTATGAAGGAAGTGCAATGTTTCCTCGGAACCTACCCATCCAACCCAATCAGCCCCTTCAAACTCCTTGATATATATCAGTTCATGTCATTTTGAGCCACAAGATCTTCTTTCAACAACATATCACTCTTTTCTTTGGTGTAGACTGGCTTGCTGAGATTATGGCCTCCGCTGATCCTTTCCTTCTTCCTATGCTGGAGTACAACATCACTTGGGATGTTACCATCTTCATTCACATCTAAGGGAGGAAAGTATGGTGTGGTCTCTTAGTATAAAAGCTTGTTTTTAACTCCCCTTTTCCAATGATAACTATCTCTATCACTCAGTTTGAAAGCAGTAGGAAGTGAAGAGGTGCGTGAAGTTTATTACCCCCAACTTCATGTCACAATACTCCTTCCAGTTGCTCAGGGAACCATTCAAGAAGAGGTGGATCATATTTTGAGGGATCTGTCTTTGCAAGATACAATTCTACAATGCTTGTTTGGACTTGTTTAAATTCATTGAAGTGTTTGGTCTTGGCTTTTCCATGATTTTCTCCTTCAGCTTTCTTGCGGGATCTTCTACTGTTATTCAACTTTGGAGGTTCAATTTTTGGAAGCTTGATTGCTATTAGGGAATGCAGAATGGCTAAGTCATTATCATAGACTTGATCTTCAATTTGAGCATTCTGAGCCTCAGTTTCGAGGTCCTAAGGAAAATTTGAGTTATCATTGGTATGGGTACCTTCTTCAGGTTCATTATTCCACTTGAGGTCAGCCATAAAGAATGGCACCTCTAGATTGATTGGTTCTTCATGTGTGAGTTGAGGATCTACCTATATCACCTTAGCATCTATCTGTGAGAAGATGGGGTCTAATGAATGGTAGTTGTCGATGGTTGCCAATGTTTGTATCCAGTAATTGACATTGCTTTGTGAATCGCCAACTGTGGCATGCTGTTTCAGGGGAGCTGATTTGCTTGAGATCATCGTTGAAGAGGTTTCATCCAATGCCCTAGGCACAATTAGTTTATAGCTCCTGTCCCCACATTCACCCTGACTATAGTGTCGTGATTTTGGATGGTCAGTCTAACAGTTCCCCAATCATGGAGGATTGATGCTTCTCGTAATCAAGGACATCCCAGTAAGATTTGATAGGATTTTTTGCTGAGATCCAAGATTGTGAATTGAAGGAAAAAGCGGACTCTTGTGATCTTTATTGACACGCCATTCACTATTTCCAAGGGTTTTGCCCATGAATCATCAGCAAGGCATATGTTGAAATTAGCCTTTTGCATTGGTGGGAGACCCCATTCATCGTAGAGCTCCTTGGATAGGAAATTTGCACCTGCTCCACCATCCACTATGGCTTGGACTTCATTATATGCCTTGTGGATCAAAGTCCCAGAGAGTTATGTCATTTCTCTCACCCATCCGTACAGGGATATCTTCGATGTCTTCCACAGGTGGAGGGGGATTTGCCAATTCAATCTAGCCTTTGAAAGTCTTCCAAAGATTGGGATAATTCCATAGGAGGATTCCGATGGGAATTGACAGAGGGCAAATCAGGATGTTAGAGAGTGTGGCTCGTTCAAGCTGACGAGCCAATGCATTATGTTGCAAAGTCTATTGTTGGAACAAAGTCTCGAGTACAGTATCAATACTCTATGGGGCCAACTTATGGATTAGATATTGAGCTTGCTTCTCAGCCTCAAATTGAGCTTGTTCCTTTTGTACCCATTGTTAAAGTGCCTGAAAACGAGCCTTCTCCACTTTTGCATTTGGGTATGGAGCTTCTTTTATTTGAGGCTCGGGAGTTTATGTGGATGAGCTTGGCTGCTCATTGCTTGGCAAAGGTAGAGACACTTGTGCTTTCTTTTTAAGAAGTCACATTATTTGGATTGGAATGTTAGGGTCCTTGGTGGCCTATTTTGGCTGGCATGTAATTACATTCATAGGGTGTGATATTATGCTTGCCGACCCTAAAATTTGATGGTCCACCCCAATAATGCCAATTGGGATGTCAAGCTTAACCTCTATTTGTTGTGGGACCATATTTTTCATTGGACAATCCATATAGGCATGGCCTATGCCACAATCTCTGCAGAGTGGTTGGAAAGTAGTAGGGCTACCATGACGCAAACACTCTGCAATCTAGTGGTTTTCTCCATAATTGTAGCAATTGATTGGTGCTCGATATGTGTTGGGCCATACTTGATTTGCATAGACTGGTATTAGACCTTCTGTGCCTTCTACATAGTACACTGGGTACTCGGCTTCATACTCGAATGGTGAGTCTACTTCCTCAGCTTGTAATTGTTGTATTGGAACTGTGTTGAAGAGGTTTCATCCAATGCTCTAGGCACAATTGGTTTTATTGCTCCTTTCCCCACATTCACCCTGACTGCTGTAGTGTCGCAATTTTGGATTGTCAGTCTATCAGTTCCCCATTCATGGAGGACTGATGCTTCCTGCAACCAAGGATGTCCCAACAAGATTTGATAGGATTTCTTGGGGAGATCCAATATTGTGAATTGAAGGGAAAAGTAGACTCCTGCGACTTTTGTTGACACTCCATTCACTATTCCCAAGGGTTTTGCCCGTGAATCATTCCCTCATAGTTCATGGAGATTAAGGGTTGAGGAACTAAGGGTTTAAGGGGAGCATAGGAGTGGTAGAGGAAGAAGATGTAAGAGCATGGGGGGAAAGGAGAGAAAGAAGAGGGAGGAGGAGGAGGGAGGAGGAGGAGGAGGAGGAGGAGGAGGAGGAGGGGGGGGAGGAGGAGAGGGAGAGGATGGGTTGCAAGGTTGGAGGAGAGGGGAGGAGGAGTTGCAAGGTTAGGACATGCTTTTGGATGTGGAGTGTAAGGAAGCATGGACACTTGAGACAATTGCTTGGAATACCAAACTAGAACTCAACACAATGCCCCAAAGAGTATGGGCTTCATTCCATTATGGGGTATTTATACAAGTTGGAGAGCTTCTCTCTCTACATGTAGAAATTGTAAGACATTCTCTCTCTACATGTAGAACTTGCATATAGAAGTTGCATGTAGGAGTTGCAAGTTGCATGCAGAACTCGCATGTTGCATGTTGGATGTAGGAGTTGCATGTAGAACTTGCATGTAGGAATCGCATGTAGGACTTGCATGTAGGAGTTGCAAGTAGAACCTGTAAGTAGAACATGCATGTAGGACTTGCATGTAGAACTTGCATGTAGGACTTGCATGTAGGACTTGAAGGTAGGAGTTGCAAGTAGAACTTGTATGTTGAGGATTCCTAAGAGAGATTATTCCTAGTCTTATGCAAGTACAAGCGAAGCTTTGCTCTTACTCTACACACACATTCTGTACTACCTAAGTCCATGTTGGCATAGAGACAACATCTAAGAAAGATGTTGTTGCATTGGAAAGAGCATAAGTTGATGTAGTCGGCCACATAAGTTCCAACGGCTGGGCCCCCTCAATGGTTGTGTAGGCCGATGTGGTGACTAGGGTTTCCATGTCATGCATAGAATCCTCCTCAGTGCTATCACTTTGAACCACAAATGCATGTGGTTGCCGTGGTTGAGAGGAAGTAGATGGCTGCAAACTCTGGAGGGGGTCTCATGGTTGAGGCAGTGGGCTCTTTCTACACATCCTCTTTAGTGGCGGCATTGTTTTTGAACTTGCATCCATGTGCATATGGTGTACCATTGATCATTAGATTAGTTGGCATATAGGTATGACATTTCTGTGTATTTGTGAGAGATCTTATTTTTACACATGCTTTGAGAGTGTGGCTACCATAGTGGATATGGCACTTATAACGAGTCAGAAGCTTTGAGTTAATGGGAATTTTTGAAAAACAAACCTTTCAAGATGAAAACATAGCCAAGAATCAACCCATGAATCTGCTCAATGAGCTCTATCCTTGTGGAGTCAAAGTTCTAAATACGTCATGGAAAACAAAACTAGGGCTTTGGCCCTCACTTCAAGGCAAGGTCCCAGCCCCTATGCAGGGCTGCCTGGCTGTTGCATATGGGCTATAAATATGCCCTCCCAGGGTCAGTCTCTTGCAGCCCTATTTGCTGCTGCTCCTGCCCTCCTGGGTACCCATTCTCCAGCCCTAACCAGGGCCTCCAAACAGGCCCCAGACTTTGGTTTGAAGATAGAGATTGCCCACCCTTAGACACAAGGAGGAATTAAATAATCAAGCTTTTCGCCGGCTTAGTCCACATTAACTTCATTAATATTAAGACCTTGCAGCCACTAAGGCTGACTATGGTTTGAAGATAGAGATTACAAATAAACACCGTGTCAACAGCAAACAGTGTTGCCAACATGCACACATGTAGCTCCCCAACACTGACTCGTCCTCAAAAACTGTTTACGTGGCCTTAGGTTATCATTGGATGATGTCTCTTGGATGAACTTGAATGGTCTCCAGGAGATGATTACAGCAAAAAACAAAGTGATCTCTATGCAACTTTAGTTTAAGCTGACACTAAGCAAGACACTACCCCTCAAAATTGAGGTATCTCAACATGTAAAATTTGCTCCATTCATAATTTGTAGACATGCTTGTCCCCTAAGAGATATCTGTAAGAAATGACCCAACAGAGGGTACACATAGCAGAAGACTGATAGTAAAGCCCAGGAGCTCACACAGTGTGATGTGGGGTGTGGAATCACAAACTTCTTAACTTATGTGCATAGATGTGCAAGCCAGTACATAGACAATGCTCAGAAACAAATATAGAAGCAACACTTTATATTTCCGTCCATCCAGAAACTAGGACAAGATACAATACCAAAAGGTTCTTCAACTACAAGCCTGGCACTTCTAGATCTCTGAGCCCACGTGCTCCACCTCGAGCATATGTAGACTCTCTGTCTAGATCCCTTCCACCTTGCAGTCCGGAAGCCAGCCTAGGTGGGCAGCCACTATAGCTCAGTCTGCAGCTTCTCCTAGGTCACCTTGTCCTCCTGAATGTAGGCCTAAGGCTCCCCCTTTGCTGCTGCTCCAAGTGATGTGTTATGAGGGCAAATGCCTCTCCTTTTATAGGGCACAAGGCCTGCCCCAAAAACCAACCAGCAGCCTCAATCTGGCCGACCCAAACAGGCCAACCAGGCTGCTATAAAACTGCCCTAAAAGGGCTCTCACTTGAAATGGGAAAACAAGCATAGCTTCTCAAAGATAGCTCCAATTGCTGTGATCAAAATCTAATAGAATGTTATTCTATGATAGGCTAAGGTTCCCACCAAATCATGTCTCAATGAAAGCTTCTTGTAGGGAGAACCAATAAGTATGGCAAATCTAGTTCAAGAGAGAACTCCATCAACAAATGAAGTCACGAATTTGTGGTAGAAGAAAATGAAGACTTTATCTTTTGAGCTTTTAGTTTAATCACTTAGTCAATTTTGAGGTTTTTTGCTTGGAGTAGTACTCCAAAAAGAATGTTAAATGAGTGGGTTCAAGTCTCAATAATTTTGTGGCACAAAAGTGATTGTTCCACCGGGTGTGCCAGTGTGGGCGAGTGTAGCTCAAACACATTTATGAACTATTTATCTTTAGCAATGATATAGGATGTATGGAAAACCTTAATGGGAGTTAGTTGTGCAACCGCTGATGAGGCACGTTTGCAAGTTAGTAAGCAACTACCATATGTAGGAAGTTAGTTGTTCGACTCATATACCTGTCATGCAGTATTCAGAATGCAGATATGATGTTTCTAATCAGACTCTATTTTGTCCCTCTGGTGTCATGCCATGTACTACTACAGTGGGAGTCCTGTTCATTATGTAGACTATTGTAGCAACTGCTTCAGCCCAATAATAATCTGGTAGGTCTTTTTTGTTGAGCATGGCACGAGATACCTCTCCAATATGCCTGTTTTTCCTTTCTGCAAGTCCATTTTGCTGTGGGGTATGACTACATGAATATTGTTGCTTTATGCCATGGTCCTACAGGAACCTTACAAACTCATTTGAGAGGTACTCTCCCCCTCCATCTGACCTTAGGCATTTTATTTGTAGGCCTGTTTCTTTCTCAACCATAGCTCTAAATGCTTTGAAATGCTAAACACTTCACTTTTCTTTTTCATAAAATACACCCAAACTTTTCTGCTGTAGTCATCAATAAAAGTGACAAAATAATGACATCCTCCAATAGATGTAGCTTTAGTAGGCCACACATCAGAGTGTATTAATTACAATGGCCTCTTACTCTCTTGAACATGTCTTACTCTCTTGAACATGTCTAGGAAATGGTTTCCTTGCCTGTTTTCCAAATTGACAGGCTTCACATACCTTATGCATTTCTGCAACCTTGAACTTAGGCAATCCTGTGACAATATTTTGGGCCTGCATTAATTTAAGTCGTTGTACATTAACATGACCAATGCGTTTATGCCAGATATCAATATCTGCAACTACACCGGTCCCATGTGCAAATATTGCTGCACTCAATTTAGGCATGTCCGCGTCCAACGTAAACATCCTACCCTTCTTCTTTCCTTTTGCTATCAAGCAACCTTTATTTTTCATATCCTCAACAAAGCATCCATGAGGATTAAATCTGACCTGCAAGCCCTGCTCAACCATTTGACCAATAGAAACCAGGTTCTTGGTGATATTCAGGACATGAAATACATCAGACAGGTATTTCTTTTTCCCATCCTGCATAGACAAAGGAATTTTACCAATCTGCACAATAGGAGGAATTTTACCAATCTGCACAATAGGATGTGCAGTATCGTCACCAGTCTTCACAAATCCTAGTCTTTCCATTTTCCTTACATCTTGCATCCATTCTGCATGACCTATCATGTGGTTTGATGCACCTGAGTCAACATACCACACATCATTGCTTTCTTCTGCACTTGTCACAGAATTGGTCATGTGATGCACCATAAACAAATGCTCATTTCTATCATCACCCTATCTACTAGAGGATGCATAATTGCCTTTCTGCAATTTTCCAGTCATGATGTCATTCTGGTTTTTATAGCAGTCTTTAACCATATGACCCATTTTATCACAATAGTAGCATTCAACATTGCTGTTTGCATTTTGGCCTCTTTGGCTCCCCCTGCCTCTAAAGTTACCATGTCCTCCTCCATAGGACTGGTTTTCTTAAATTTGTTGCATATTCTGATTTCTGCCATGGCCTCCAGACCGGCATGCTCTACCTCTGCCTCTACCTCTTCCAGCATTTGAGTTAAAGACCGCTTCTTTTGATGTTCCTCCTGAAGAAGATGCACCACCATTTCTCTGCTCTTCAGAAATTAGAAGAGAAATGAACTCGTCAAAATCATGAAAATTCTCATGAACAGCAATGGATGTAGGGAAAGACCGCTTCTTTTGATGTTCCTCCTGAAGAAGATGCACCACCATTTCTCTGCTCTTCAGAAATTAGAAGAGTAATAAACTCATCAAAATCAGGAAAATTCTCACGAACAGTAATGGATGTAGGGAATTGTGCATAATCCTTTCCTAGACCAATTCAAGGTCATAGAAACTGAATCATCATCTTCCACTGGAGACCCAATAGAAGCAAGTGCATTTACAATCTTCTTCACCTTCATATGGTAGTCATTGATGCTCATATTTTCTCTCTGCACATTATGCAACTCGTGCCTGAGTTGCATTTTCTTGGCTTGCGTATTTGTGCTATACTTTTTTGTCAAAGTATCCCATGCTTCCTTTGGCATGCTTGCATCCTGAATATGCACAATCATAGAATATGAAATATGGATAGATAGCCTGTACATAACTTTTCTGGCTCTCTCATGCTAGCCTTTAAATGCCTGCAACTCCAATTGATTGGGAACATTAGGAATAATTGGTTCTTGTTCAGCTCCAGTAATGAACTCCCAATAGCCTTTTCCCTTAAGGAAATTCATCATTCTAAACTTCCATGCTTGGAAGTTGTTCTTGTCAAGCTTTTCAGTGACTATTTGTGAAAGAGCATCAGACGCCATTACAGAACACTGCAAAAATATCTTGTCACTGCAAAAAACACAACTTGTGTCTCATAAGGGTAAATCTGCAAAACTGACGAAAGTGGTATTTGACCACACAGTCACTTCCTAGTGATGATTTTGCATCAACAGGCAATAAGAATGATTCTGTCACTCCCAATATCTCCGTGCATGGGCATACGATGCAATTTCTATGGTAACTTTTCACCGACCTATGGAACAGTGGTCGCACAGCAAAAACAGGGCACTTTTTTGAGTGCCTACGAAAAACTTCCGCCACCAAAACAGGCCCTGAAATGGCCTCGAATCAAAGAAATAATGTCCTCTCGCCACACCGTGAAGGGCATCCCAATCTAAGACAGTGCACTCTTGCACTTTTCGGTTGTGCTACCTGCAGAGATTTGCTCCCAAACTCGAAAAAGGAAAGCAACACTTATCCTGTTACCAAGACACTATGAACTTGGTTTGCTTTCTTGAGCTCCTTACCACAAACCGAGTTCTGATACCATGTGAAGAGAGTGGGAGAGAAGTAAGGAGTATCACTTGCAGCTTTCTCACATACACAATGGGGGAATACACACAAAGGTGGAGGCTGAAAATAGTTTTCCTCTTCTTAGTTGTGAAAGCCAAAAGAACTCTCTCTAAGTACAAAAGGAATAGGTGAACCCTATATGTGGGTCTCAAACCAAACTCAGCTAACCTAGGTGGCATACTAACTGAGCCACTAACTAGAGTACATAAAGATAGCTGTCATCGAGCTATAATTCATTGGCGGTGTACCAATCGCATTTGCAGCTAACAAGTCGGTGACATAAATGCACAACGGTCACCCTGGCATATCACGAGTGGAGCTCAATATCTCAACAAGATGGAGGGGGAGAGTACCTCTCAAATGAGTTTGCAAGTTTCCTGCAGGAGCATGGCATAAAGCATCAATATTCATGCAGTCATACCCCACAACAAAATTGACTTGCAAAAAGGAAAAATAGGCATATTGGAGAGGTATCTCATGCCATGCTCAATGAAAAAGACGTGCCGGATTATTATTGGGCTGAAGCACTTGCTACAACAGTCTACATAATGAATAGGAGTCCCACTACAGCAATACATGGCATGATGCCAAAGGAGAGGTATACTGGTAGGAAATTAGATATTTCTCATTTGAAAGTTTTTGGTTGCATTGCCTATGTTCATGTGCCAAATGAGTTGAGATCCAAGTTGGATCCAAAAGCTGAGAAGTGCATCTTTATTGGTTATTCTCTACAGCAAAAAGGGTATAGATGCTATAACCCTTCTACTCGTAAGTTTACAGTGAGCAGAGATGTTGTTTTTAATGAGATGAGCAGCTGGTATAAACCAGTAAATGTGATTGATGATGTAGATGCACAAAATGGTAATGCTGCACAGAATTTGCAACAGCAATCACAAAATATTAGTGGATCTATAGTGTCCTCTAGCAATGGTTCACATACTTCACCATGGATAGGCAGATTGAGATAAGGAGAATCTACCAAAGCAATGTAGATAGTGGTATGCAAGTATCACGAAAGGAAAAAGAGAAAGTAGATCAGCCCATGGTTGATATGAATGCAGGTCACTCTTATGTGGATGGTGAATCCAGTGGCTCAGAACAGAGCCTTGATGATGAGTTGGGTATTCCTTCTATTGTTACACATGGAGTAAGGAAGACAAGGGATGTTTTGAGAGCACCTAGTAGTGAGCCGATTTTGCATAGGTCTACTAGAGTTAAGTACCCTCTGGATAGGCTGAAATATGATGGATTTACAGCCATTCACTATGCCTATATGGTCAAAGTGATACATGAACCAAAACCCACTTCTTTTGAGCAAGCCATGGGAAAAGAAAAATGGGAGAAAGCCATGGATGCCTTGGAAGGAAATGCTACATGGGAATTGATGCCTTTGCCTAAAGACAAGAATGCAATTGGTTGCAAGTGGGTCTATAAGGTGAAGCACAATGCAGATGGTTCTGTGAGCAGATACAAGGTAATATTAGTTGTCAAGGGGTATGCACAGACATATGGCATTGATTATGAAGGAACATTCAATCCGGTTGCAAGGATGGCAACTGTAAGAGCAGTCATTGCTATGGCTACATCAAAGGGATGGTGTTTACATCAGATGGATGTAAAGAATGCCTTCTTGCATGGTGGTTTGCAAGAAGAGGTCTATATGGAGCAGCCACTAGGTAATGTTCATGCTATTCATTGTTTGCAGGTTGAACAAACCCTTGTATGGTTTGAAGCAAGCACCCAAAGCATGGTCTGACAAGATAGGACAATATCTTGTCATAATTGGCTTTCAGATTTCCAAAGCAGATTTCTCACTGTATGTGAGAAAAACAGAGAAAGGCATTATGCTGCTTGTCATTTATGTTGATGATTTGATCATCACAGGTGATAGTGATGAAGATATCCTTCATGTGAAAATGCTACTGAAGAAGAAGTTTGAGATGAAGGATTTGGGAGAGCTGCGTTACTTCTTGGGCATTGAGGTGATTAGATCCACAAGTGGGATATGGCTCTTGCAGAGGCAGTATGGATTGGACATGCTATCCAAATATGGGATGACAGGCTGTAAGCCCATTTCAGTGCCTTCGGAGCAGAATGTGAAGTTGAGCGTAGATGTAGGTGAGCTTTTGGAACACCCTACTATGTACAGATGCATAGTAGAAACTTTGATTTATATGACTATTACCAGGCCAGATTTGAGCTATGCTGTTGGGTTGGTAAGTCAGTTTATGTAGGCTCCAAGGAAACCGCATTTGGATGCGGCTAGATGCATACTGAGGTATGTGAAGTCCACATTGCAGTATGGACTATTTTATGAGACTGGGGTTTGAATACAGTTGCATGGATACACTGATGCTGATTGGGCTGGTAGTATTTCTCATAGACGATCTACTAGTGGATATGTGTTCTCTTTTGTGAGTGCTATAGTCACTTGGGGCAGTAGGAAACAGCCTATAGTTGCCTTGTTGAGCACAGAGGCTGAGTACAGGGGTGCATCAATGGATGCATGTGAGGCAGCTTGGTTGCATAAGCTACTTTATGATATGCATCAGTCTACAGATGGGTTAATTGTCATTTATTATGACAACATGAGCAGTATACACTTGGCAAATAACCCAATGTATCATGCTAGAACAAAGCACATTGAGGTGCATTATCACTATGTGTAGGAGAAGGTTCTAGTGGGTTTTATTGATGTAGTTTATGTTAGCACAAAGGATCAGGTAGCTGACATAGTCACGAAGGCATTGGGTGTAGAGAAGGTACACAAGTTTAGAGACCTACTTGGTGTTCAATAATTGGGATTGAGCTTGAGGAGAAGTGTTGAGATATCGAGCTCCACATGTGATATGCCAAGGTGACCATTGTGCATTTATGTCACCGACTTGTTAGCTGCAGATGCAGTTGGTACACCACCCATGAATAATAGCTAGATGACAACTATCTTTATGTACTCTAGTTAGTGGCTCAGTTAGTGTGCCACCTTAGTTAGCTAAGTTTGGTTTGAGACCCACATATAGGGTTCACCTATTCTTTTGTACTTAGAGTTCTTTTGGCTTTCACAACTAAGAAGAGAAAAACTATTTTCAGCCTCCACCTTTGTGTATATTCCCCCATTGTCTATGTGAGAAAGCTGCAAGTGAGACTCACTCCTTCTCTCCCACTCTCTTCACATAAGAATCAAAGAGTAGAAGAGAGGCGAGGGCTTCAATAGCATACAAAGTGATGGCAACAGGAAGTGGCTCAAGTTCAATAGCTGTAGCTGCACCAACAATCCAAGCATTGAGGATTTGCCTACCAGCCTTCTTTGAAGGCAAGCTAGCTGGTACGAACTACACTCTATGGAAGTTTAAAATTACTACTATTCTGGATTCATATGAGCTTCTGGAGATAGTACTGGGGACTGGACCTAGAACCATAAGGAACCCCCGACCTAGCACATTTAGGTAGTACGATACCTCCTAATGCCGACCTTAACCATATTCGCACAGTACTATCGGTGGCTACTCATAAAAAGTGGCTAGTTTATCAAATGGATGTTAAATCAACATTCTTGAATGGTGACCTCAAGGAGGAGGTGTACGTGGTTTAGCCACCTGGGTTTGAGTCCCCCCATTTCAAGGTATGTAAGGTGAAGAAGGCTCCATACGGGCTAAAACAGGCCCCAAGAGCATGGTACCAATGGATAGACAAATTCTTTCATAAATTAACTTCAAAAGATGTGCCTTAGATGATAACTTGTATGTGTACAAGAAAGGTGGAAATCTGCTATTATTGTTCTATATGTGGATGATCTCCTTATTACAGGTGACTATGAAGACATGATCCAGAAGACTAGAAAGGCGTTGAGCATAGAGTTTGAGATGACAGACTAAGGCTTGATGCACTACTGTTTGGGGATTGAAGTCTAGCAAGAGCTAGGCAAGATCTTCATTTGTTAGCAAAAATATGCAAGGGAGTTCTAGAAGGCATTTGGTATGTCCGACTGTAAGGAGGTAGCTACACCTATGGAGGTAAATGTGAGGCTGTCTATGGAGGATGCCTCACCACCAGCAAACATCGGGAGGTACAAGAAGTTGGTCGATAATCTCATCTATGTGTGCAACACTAGACCATACATCAGTTTTGCTATTGGTGTTTTGAGCAAGTTCTCCAATAAGCCTCGAGAGAATCATTGGAATGCAAGGATGTGGGTGCTCAGGTATGTGAAGGGCACTCTTGATTATGGCATCACCTATGGTATAGGCACTTCTTTGGCTGGTCATTGTGACTTAGATTGGGCTGGAGATGTTGATTCTAGGAAATCAGTCTCAACAAAAACTAATGATACAACTCTTCCTAATACTTTTGGTCCAAAGGACCAATAAATTTGAAAAATTTTCACCATGATTCTCTAACATTTGTGTTTTTAAACAACCTATTATTGCTTTTCCCTTTAAATCTATTTTCTTTTTGTCTAGAACTAATATAGTTAAGTAAGTATTGGATCCAATAATATCTAGAACTAGTATAGTTAAGTAGATATTGGATCCAATAATATCTTTTGGGGAATGGTAAACAGCTATGTATAGAAACAAATTTGGTCCTAAGGACTGGTAAATTTGAAAAAAATTCATGATTCTCACTTACATCCGTGTTTTTAAACAAACTATTACTGCTTTTCACTTTAAATCTATTTTCTTTTTTTCTAGAACTAGTATAGTTAAGTAAATATTGGATCCAATAATATCTTTTGGGAAATGCTAAATAGCTATAATGTCTTTTTTTCTAGAACTAATATAGCTAAGTAAATATTGGATCCAATAATATCTTTTGGGGAATGGTAAATGGCTATGTACAGAAATAATTTGAATCTTGGTATTGCACTAAGCTCTTCACTCTACTAACTGCATGGTTCTGGACTGACGAGATGTTGTCACATGAAAGGAGTTTGTTCATGATCCATTATCTTGGGGAGTGCCTTAGATTTAGGTGTCCCTATGATGTAGGCCTGATTGCCTATGATGTAGGAGAGGTGTCTATGATCTAGGCCAACTTCTCTCTCACTCTATTAAAGAGAGGACTTCCATATCTTCAAATGTCTGGATGTGATGTCCATGAAGATTTCAGACACATACGTAGAGCCGCATGAATTGAGGGAATAAAGGGACCTCATTTAGATTGAATATGATCTCCTCTTGCAAAACTATTGGTGGTTCTCTTCCATGGGCAAGGCTTGGGTTGCTGGCAAATCCCTTAGTAAAATAATCAACAGGAAAAAAAAATGCATTTTGGCCACCACAGTTGGATCTGGTACTAATGCAAAGGTTGAGTTGAACTCCTCCATCAAGGCAGCCAGAGCTAGGGAAGGGCCGACTGTAGGGAAATCAAAGTGCAAAAAATTGTATGCTATATTTGGATCAGTGTCGTGCATCTTTTCAAAGGCTAGACCATTCCATCAATGGCGTAGGGGAATAAATGTTGCGTCAATTTTCTATTCAAGCCCCGCCTAGCAATATGTTGTCCAAAAAGCCGCATGCTTTAAAAATTGTATGCACCATTGAGGTTGGAGTCCAGTATCAGTATCTTCTTAGTGTAATATCTTATAATATGGCCGAGTGTAGACCCCCTGAGTCTGCCTAGCATTGTTCCACCGCCACTTGCGAAAGCTACACTGAATGAGTTCTGTAAGGGCCCTCATCTCCATTATGTCTTTTTGAGAGAGATTAAATATATGCAGCTTTGCTTTCCATCTGTTAATGTCTACCACATCTTCTACCCATTGAAAAGGAAGTAATGGACTCATACCATGTCTCATCATGTGGTGTGGAGTCTTGAGGCTGGTCTTGTCTTGAGGAAGTAATGGACTCATACCATGTCTCATCATTTGGTGTGGAGTCTTGTGTGGAGTCTTGAGGCTAGTCTTGTTCTTCTCGTGGTTGCTATGCAACTTCTTATTTTGGTTCTTTATCAAAGGGACCTTTGGTATCTGAGAAGAGCATGGGTTTGAAAATATTATACCAATTCTTGGTACCCATGTCTTCTTGTCATTATCCATCATCAACAGGTTGCATCTACATATCCTATCTAACCACTCTCTCTGCCAACCTCATAATCTCACTTACCCTTGCTGCTACCACCCTCTTAACCTTCCTCGAGCTCCATCCTAACATCTATTCCCTCTATCGTCTCTTTGCTCATGCCTCTCACCATTTTCAACTAACCCAACAGTCATAAACTTACGAACCCCTCACACCTAGCTTTTTCACTTCCCTTGCTATCGAGGATTACCAAGCTGTTCAAACCATTTGCCAGTTCTTCCCCCCCTCCTCTCTGCTCCCTCTTCCACAACTAATACTCTTCCATATTTCTCCCCCATGTCCCCAGATTCTCTCCCTACCCCATCATCATCTCCGACACTACTTGTGCTTCCATCAGCAAAAAATGACATAGTATTTGATTTTGAATATCAGGATCCGGATAATCCAATTCATACTCTCATGCCAAGCTCCAATGATGGGTATGATTTTGATGAGATACCACTTCCCAATAACCCCATCAAGGAATTTTGGAGCAAATATCCTGATATGAAAACTCGAGGTGGATGGCAACCAACCTTCGTCAGCATCAAATTAGTGAAGGTTGGATAAGAAATTCGGATCCACAACCTGATTGGCACCGTCCCAAGCTCTTTGAAGTAATCTTCTTGAAAGAGTACCTACATGCACCTCCATGTCTCAGAACCCATCCCAAGTTCTATGCAGTTCCACGACGTAAAAAATGGGAACCCAACATACACACTTTGGATGAAGGTCGCACCATTAATTGGCCAATGATCGAACCATACTCTACTGTAGAATAGAATATCCATGGAACAATGATCTGAGCACTTCAGCAACATGAACAAATAATGCGCGGCAACATTGATCGCCTCCTTTGCCTACATGCTATCTTCTGCAAAACATTGGAATTCATTCTAGAAATCCCAAGTTACGTCAATAGCCATTTGCCTCCACTCAGTTTCAATCCCAATGAATGGGTCGATGCTCAGATTACAAGTCGACTCTATCAAAGAGTGATATTCTTAGAAGCATACCACATATCTATGTTCGAACAAATGGTGGATACAGGCTACCTGGAAACTAAGCAAAAACTGTATGGTGCCAATGCTTTACAGTAGGATCGACTGGCACAACAGAAGTTCCACAGCCACTGGACTAAAGACATGGCAACCCAGCTACATGCTCACAAAAGCCATAACCCGAGGACAGCGGGTAATAAAATGGATCCGAGAGTATGTTGTCTCTATGCCCCAACATGAACTTAGGTAGTACAAAATGTGTGTATAGAGTAGCGCCGCTTGTACTTGCATAAGGCTAGGAATAAACCTCTCTTAGGAATCCTCAACATGCAAATTCTACTTGCAATTCCTACATACGAGTTCTACATGCAACTCCTACATGCAATTCCTACATGCATGTTCTACTTGCAACTCCTACATGCAAGTCCTACATGCAAGTCCTACATGTGATTCCTACATGCATGTTCTACATGCGAGTTCTACATGCAACTCCTACATGCAACATGCAACATGCGAGTTCTACATGCAACTTCTATATGCAAGTTCTACATGTAGAGAGAGAATGTCTTACAATTCCTACATGTAGAGAGAGAAGCTCTCCAACTTGTATAAATACCCCATAATGGAATGAAGCCCACACTCTTTGCGGCATTGTGTTGAGTTCTATTTGGTATTCCAAGCAATTGTTTCAAGTGTCCATGATTCCTTGCACTCCACGTCCAAAAGCATGTCCTAACCTTGCAACTCCTCCTCCCCTCTCCTCCAACCTTGCAACCCATCCTCTCCCTCTCCTCCTCCCTCCTCCTCCTCCCTTATCCTCCTCCTCCTCCCTCCTCCTCCCTCCTCCTCTTATGTTCTACATGCAAGTCCTACATGTGATTCCTACATGCATGTTCTATATGCGAGTTCTACATGCAACTCCTACATGCAACATGCAACATGCGACTTCTACATGCAACTCTTACATGCAACTTCTATATGTAAGTTCTACATGTAGAGAGAGAATGTCTTACAATTCCTACATGTAGAGAGAGAAGCTCTCCAACTTGTATAAATACCCCATAATGGAATGAAGCCCACACTCTTTGGGGCATTGTGTTGAGTTCTATCTGGTATTCCAAGCAATTGTTTCAAGTGTCCATGATTCCTTGCACTCCACGTCCAAAAGCATGTCCTAACCTTGCAACTCCTCCTCCCCTCTCCTCCAACCTTGCAACCCATCCTCTCCCTCTCCTCCTCCCTCCTCCTCCTCCCTTATCCTCCTCCTCCTCCCTCCTCCTCCCTCCTCCTCGTATGGTGGAGAACTCATCTCCCTCATAGATCATGGAGGTTAAGGGTTGAGGAACTAAGGGTTTAGGGGGAGCATAGGAGTGGGAGAGGAAGAAGGTGTAAGAGCATGGGGGAAAGAAGAGAGAGGAGGGAGGAGGAGGAGGGAGGAGGAGTTGGGAGGAGGCCCTGAAACCTCCTTCTAAACCCTGAAATTCCCTCTAACCCTTGAACTCCTCCTAAACCCTACAACCTCCAATGAAGGCAAAACCCTTCATTACCTCAACCATGATGATACACATTCCTTTTACACATGCATGCACTATGTTTGCTTACCAGACTTAAGCCTATGTCTCTCATTGGAATATGACTTGAGGTCCTAAGCTACACGTATACTACAAATGACAACCCCTATATATTTATAGGTGACAAAAAGCCTCACACGTAGCCTACCCCACTGATCTCTAGGACCAAGGTATGGACTTGGCTCAGAATTGCTTTTCACATCAGCCCTAGTGCCACCTTCTCCCTCACACCCTAACACAGGGTTTTGGGCACAGGGCCAAACTCCACCATCACAAGCACACACATAAGTACGGGCACCATCACTCAGCCCTCCACCTCACAGGGAAGTTGGATGTGAGATAGGCCCTGTCATCTTTCGACACTTCTTTTTGATGGTGCAATGGGATCATCAGCTGCATGGGTGGGATGGCAGTTATGTCATGCCTTGCAAATAATAGTGATGGCCTTTGTAGCAATGGCAACAAACTAGCAATAACCCTGAGGAGAGGACTACCCATGAGGCATACATATGCAATGAAAGCATCCCATCCTGAGTGCTATAAACCCGGCATGTGTAGACAGGCAGAATATATTTTTCTCATCTTATACCATCCCCACTGTGGATCATTGCAACCATTACAAACATCCTAGGAGGGCTTGCTCTTCTTGCTGGTTGCACTACTATCACCAGCCTTTCCACTTACTCTCTTTCCTTTTGACTTCTTAGTTGACAATTCGGTACTCTTACTTGCCATGTCCTATTTCACAACACAATGTCAAATCAACAAAAACAAAACACAAATAAAATCCCAAACACTACCAGCTTTAGAATGACTAAGATTATAAGCAAGCATCAAATTTGAATGCCAAAATTTAACATTAGCATTTGAGCTCAATTCCAAGGTCGGTTTTAAAACCGATCTTTGGTGATCTAAAAGGCCTTGCCATTGATCTTCTTGGGGATGGAGAGATAACAAAAGAAAGGAAGGTAGGGAAGGATAATAGAAAAAGGCTAGGTCTTTCATCCGCTAACTAAGACCGGTTTTAAAACCGATCTCGGTGAATGAAAACTTGGATTTAGGGGTGACCTTGGATTTGAAAAACAATATGGCTTTGCTCTTAGTCTTCCTATCAAACATCAGTTTTGAAACCAAGACCGGTTTTATAACCAATCTTTAATGGGAAGAATAAGATCAAAGTCATGGTCCTTCAGATCCAAAGAAGATTGATTCCAATCCGAAGAAGATTGATTTCAATGGAGGACAAATGCTTTCACTTTCCTGTTGAGAGTTGTGGTGCCATGAGCACATGTAGAGCAAAGGTATGAGCAAAGGGCAAGCTCCCACATGGCATGGAGGAGATATCCCACATGTGAGCAAGCATATGGATGTAAGTACCCTCACCTATAAAAGGGAGGTTCATTTGAAGTAATATCAATCAAGCACTTTGCACTATCTCAAGATTCTCTTTATGAGTCCAAGCTAATCTATCTTGGAACCTAATTGACTTGAGGTACATGTCATGAGCACTCTCTTCATCATGTCTCCACATAGGTTCCATCCACCTTAGAATGCTCCATAGATCCTGAGGCATGCATGTTTTGTCATGGTATCAGAGCTTAGGTCTAGTCTCCTAGATTAGTTGTAGGCATGTCTTAGGAGCTCATGTTTTTCTCCTAGGTTAGTTTTAGTTTTAGATTGAGAACAAATTTCCGTCCCTTGAGAGAGAAAATTTCCGTCCATCCATTGCATGAGAGATTCATTGTGAGCTTGAATGTTCCTTATTCTATGAGAGCAAGAGAGTCCCTTGAGTACTTTCTTTGTGAGGATTCATGTGAGAGAGATTTCTTCTAATGAAAGAAAGAAAGATCATTGAGAGCTTTCAACCTTGCTATCAGCCACTAAATCCATCAACTCCATGGTAGAGCCAAGCCTCGATAGTAGCCGACAATCCACTGCAGATAGCCTCGCCTCCTATAACGGCCCTCTGCAATAGCCAAAGCCTCTCGCTAGCCATCTATAGTGCCAGCAACATTCAGGCTCCAGCCATCTCTTACAACAAGCAAGGCACAAAGCAACTAGCTACAAGCGGCCTCATCATCTATGACACAACAGTCAAACGGCAGCAGCGCCTCAGTCCCAACATTCAGTCACTCTGAACCAAGCCTCTGTTGTTATCATCAACTCCTATAGTGCCTCCATAGTGCTTAGCCTCCATCACGACTACCAACGCAACACGCGTTCAGTAACCGACTCCAGATCTCCAACACATAGGCTGATCTTCCACGGCAAGTTCGTGAGCAAAGAGCTCAACCACTTCCTCCTTGGTGTCGAAAGCTGTAACAGTTCGGATATTTCTAAGAGCTTTGCCAGAGACCATGGTGGCGTGCTCATGAGTAGCAGTGACATCTCCGAAGAATCCCTTCATGCAAACTTGCTGTTCAAGGATGTAGCTATGCAGAGAAGCCAAGCTTGCGAGATGAATCTTTCCTAGCCACACCTCCACCCGTCATCCTCGAGCTCTCTCTGTCGAAGCCACTCATCCGTCATCGACCTTCCCTGCACAGCAAACCTTCAAATCTCCAAGGTTCCTTAAAAAAGGCCACGTGGTAGATAAGGTGGTCAAATTTAACTGTGGTTAGGTTCAACTGCTTGGGTTAGTTGAACCATGGTAAAATTTGTGTAACCTTGGGTTAACCAAGCTAGGTTAAAAAGTCACCATAGTGCCACCTAAGCACAGAGTCCCTTGCTAAGCACAGTATGGAATTCAGCATGTGAATCCATGTGCCACATCATCAAAGGCCCTCTTCTTCACAGAAACTTCGACAAGCCATAACTTGCAATCCAAGAAGAATTGAAGAATTTGGCCACGCTCCGAAAAGAAAAAATGATTATCTTTTTGAGCTCTACATGCCTTTCAAGTTAGTTAATGGACAAAACTTGTCTGCGTGTCGTGGATAATGGTAATAAGCACTCAATGACTCATGGCTAATTAGTAATGATTGAAATCAGCATGCTGCAAGATCTATAGGTGCTTGGGAATCTTCCCCTTGTCACTCAGGCTCGTCCTCCTCCTCCCCATCATCATCATCATCACTATCAAAATTTGTAGAAGAGGATTCATCCTCATCCGACGATGATGATGTCTCCTGTTCATCTGGAGCTGCTATTAAAGGTGGTGCTTCTCTTCGTGCTCATCTGCGTGCTTGAGATTGTGTGGCACGTGCCAAGGGAGCAAGCCAGACCACTGTCCCATTGTGCCTCACCAATGTGCGTCCGCTGCCCTAACATGTAACCCTCTCGGTCTCGGCCCTCTTGATGCGAATGAAGGGGCTGGTGCTCAAACTCCTCTTGACACCGAGGGCTAGTGCAGATGAGTTTCCGAAGATGGGCATTGTGAAAACCTATTTAAGCTCCACATCAACGGTGAACCCTTCCTTGTGAAGGGAGGCTTTTTAGAAGATCCACTGATGAGCGTACTATGCCATTGTTCTCTGGTGTGGGGGGTGTTCTTGAGAAGCCCTCGCTCAAGCAAGAGCTTCCGAAGGCTCCAAACTTGGGGTGAGACCACACACTACAAGCTTGGCCTAGCAAGGCTGTGCTCTACATCTTTGGATCAATGATTCTAAGGAGTCCTTCGCCTGGGTTAGATCACTATATCATTGTTAGCAATTAGACACTGCCACTGAAGCAAAATAAAGCTCATGGTAAGACCTTTGCAACAAATGGAAAAGTGACGCATGAATGCAATAAGCATGCCAAAAGCACAAGTGCATGAGATGACCATAACACAGAGCATGGCATCCACACATAAAGCATTAAGGCACATGGAAGAACAAAGCATCATGCATCAAGCTACGTCGAGAAGAAGCAAACGCCTCGACAAACAAAAACCTTGCCAATCTTGCCTATATTTTGTAAATTAAACCTGACCACTTGAGAGTAGCTATGTAAGCACCCAAGGGAGGATTTGATCTTGTAACTCACATCTGACCACCTTGCAGTAGCCAAAGAATCATGGCACCAAGGGGAGTTATTGAGAGTTGTGGTGCCATGAGCACATGTAGAGCAAAGGTATGAGTAAAGGGCAAGCTGCCACATGGCATGGAGGAGATATTCCACATGTGAGCAAGCATATGGATGTAAGTACCCTCACCTATAAAAGGGAGGTTCATTTGAAGTAATATCAATCAAGCACTTTGCACTATCTCAAGATTCTCTTTATGAGTCCAAGCTAATCTATCTTGGAACCTAATTGACTTGAGGTACATGTCATGAGCACTCTCTTCATCATGTCTCCACATAGGTTCCATCCACCTTAGAGTGCTCCATAGATCCTGAGGCACGCATGTTTTGTCATTTCCTCCCTTTGATCCCCCAACCAACACCAGTTTTAAAACCGATCTTTGATGGAAAGATTAAGAGCAAAGCCTTAAGCTAGTAATTTGAAGTTATGGTAGCATGTATGCAAGCCCTTTCACATATTATACCCATTATTAGTTAAATTATTTTATATTCATACGTTTTATTAAAATATTTTAAAATATATATATTACTTAAGTTTTAATAAAGAAACCCTACATAATATAAAATATGTATATGGAATAAACAAAATATATAAAATACTAGGTAACTCTTTCACTAAGTCCCTAACTAACGTTTTAACGAACTCCCTAACTAACATTTGATTTAAACTAACTAATATGACTAATTAGGCTAAAGTTTAAACCTTAAAATTTATCCTAATCCTAGGCTAAAAATAATTAATTTTAAATAACTCCCTAACTAATGTTTTATTTAAATTTCCTAACTAACTCCCTAACTAATGTTTAAACATTAGTATGACTCATTAATGTTTAAACCTAAACTAACATTTAATCCTAAACCTAAACTAATGTTTAATCCTAAACTTGAACTTATGTTTAATCTTAATATGTCTAACTAACGTTTAACTGTAAACTAATGTTTAAACCTAAACTAACGTTTAACCTTCACTAACATTTAAACCTAAGCTAACTATGTCTAATTAGCCTACTAACTATCCTAAACTAACATTTAAACCCAAACTGGCTATGTCTAATTAGACTACTAACTATCCTAAACCTAAATTAAACCTAAACTAACTAACCTTAACTAATTACCCTAGACTAAGGCACTAACGTTATATTAGCCTAAACTAATTAGTTTAGGTTTAAATCTAAACTAATTTAACTAATTAGCCTAGACTAAGTCACTAATGTTTAACCTTAACTAATTAGCCTAAACTAATTTAACTAATTAGCCTAGACTAAGTCACTAGTGTAAACCTAAACCTAAAGGTCTAAGCTATTGGAGTAGGCTTATCATGAGCTGCAATGCCACCATTGCCATCGCCCTCACGGAGTCTGAGTCACCATTGCCATCACCCTCACAATCAGAGTCTACACGCAGACCAAGTCCTCCATCACCATTCCCTCACTCTCTATCTCAGAGTCTATAGACTTAGGATATGGGGGTTGATGTATGTGGAAAAATGAGGCAAAGGGTTGTCGCACACAATTGAGAGTGCATAACTGCCTAGCCCACATGGGACACTCTTCCACACACACCATGCATGTGGGAGGATGCATTTATTAGGAGAGACCCCCTCTCTTGGCTATAAAAGGAGTGGGCTATTCCTTGATGGAACACGCTCATTCTTGTAAAGCCACCTAGCTAGTATTTTGATTTCCCCCCCCATCTTTCCAATAAAGCATGACTCTCTTCCCTTGATGTCTCCATCTCTACATTCCACCTCCCATCATGTACATGCTCCTCTTCCCCCTCTTCCTTCCCCCTTGTGCCATAGTTCCCCTCTTCATTCCCACCACTCTTAATCTTTTTTCCCCACCTATGTTAACACTTCTTCCCTCACGTTCCCTTTCCCTCCATGGCCCTCGAGCGTCGCCATGCCTAGCATCTAGCCTCATGCATTGAATTCTTTCCTAGTTAATAGCACCAATGAGTATCACCTTAAATTCTTCTATCCTCAACCACCTTGAGGGCCATGAGACCCTCTCTGTCATTAGAGAGGATCTGCTAGGGGGGGAAAGATGTGACGCCGAAAATTGATATTTTTTATTTGGCATTGGTATTGTTTTCTTCTATGTTTAATAAGAGTTTGAGTATCAAGTGATAGCCTAGTGGTTCTCACTTATTTCTATTTTCTAAGATATTGTATGGGATTGAGAGGATGAGTGGAATGGATCATTGTAAATACCATAGGTATGAATTATAAATACCTTGGTATGGGGTGAGAGTTATTTGTGTATGGGATATTATGGGGTTTTTAGAAAATAGGAACAGTGAGTCATATAAAGAGGTGGGCTCATGTCCATATGTTCCAATAATATAAGAGCACAATCACATGCCAAGCATGTGGAAGGCATGTGGAGGAGTGTGGAGTCAAGGGGAATCCTTCTAGAATTCCTATGTGGAATGAGGAGGATGTGGACATATGGAAAAGAGAGGGTCCCTATGGGCTCCATGTGGGGAGATTCTTGACTCTTTCTCAATATTTTAAGAGTCTTGAGCATCTTTTGATGGGACACATCACAGAGTAGCCAAAAAGGACATGGATGGTGACATACGGGCTTATGTGATTGATGGTGAAAGGAATCTACAGGCAGCAATTGTAAATGGGTGAAGGAGGGTGATAAAATCTCTATAAAAGGAGCCCTCCTCTCCCTTGTTCATCATCTCTTCCACCATTAGGCCTCATGTTGCTGTAGCTCTTGTCTCCTCAAGCCTCTTCCATGAGCCTTCTCTCCCGCTTGTAGATATTCTCTTATGTAGACTCTTGAGTCCATCTCTCTCTAGTTCATTCTCTCTCTATGAGTAGTCTTGGAGCTTTTGCTCCCTCTTGTACATATGAAACCTCTTCTTCTCCCTTGTATTGTAGTATTTTGAGTTGCATTAGACTGGACTCACTCTATTGACAATGAAGATCATTTCGTATTCCCTCTCTTGAGTCTCTCTTCCCTTTTCTTCCTTTCAAAGCCTTAAAAGTTCTTTCTATTCAACCACTCATTGCACACGCATGGTCCATCCATTTCCCAAGCCACCAAGGGAGTTACTTACCCTATTCTAGGAGAAGTCTATGAGTGGTGGATCAGTGATGAAGGTGGAGTCTTGAGGAAGCATCCTGCTCATGCAAAATTAGCATGGGTGGAGGGCAGTTTTCATGACAATTTGACCCCCTGTTAGTGTTTTGCTCATAACATTCCGCTCATCAGTCCGATTTTTGATGAAACTTATATCAGTGCGAAGATCTCTTCAAGGCGCATGCTCTATGTATATTGATCTTGATGTAGATACTACAGCAAAAAGTTATGAGTCTCTGTGTTTGACAGTCTATTTTCATGACAATTTTTATCAGAGCATTCATCACACATTTCTAGGATTCTCCTAGTCTCCATGGGATGGACCACCCGATGGAGCACCTTATCTTTGCAAGATAGCTCTATTTGTTCTTTCACTACTGCAAAAAGGTTTTTTCTAGACTACAAGTCATGAGAGGTTCATTATATGAAATGTGGCAGATTTTTGGCATTTTTGAAAAATGGGCATGTCCTTCTCTCCCAATTGCATATAGGCCACGGGTATCCGGTTCCAATGAGGCCACAACCATGTATAGCCCCAATATGCATTCTCTCTCTAGGTGGGAGTTAGACAACTACCCCTAGTGGATCGACATGGCTAGTGGTGACTATTTGGAGAGAGAGAGAGAGAGAAAGGCATGCTCTATTTCATGGAATAGATCTTCATGATCGGGACAAGAATACAGAAAAGAATCTTCATGGTAACCTTCACTATTCTCTTTTTAACATTGTTTTAAGGATTTACCTTTGATGAATCTAATTTATCTTTGTTGTTGTCTGACTTGATTGAAGATCAATCAAAGCATGCTAGACGAGATAAAAAGAAGCCTGGAATGACTTTGGAGGATACTAATCTAGATGTTGATAATGGTGATCACTCTTTTCCAGGTATATTGGGTGCCTTTTATTTATTTCATCTCTCTCTCTCTCTCTCTCTCTCTCTCTCTCTCTATTAATGTCACAATCCTTCTATCCATCCATTATCTCTACTATCTTTCAATTTGAGTAGAATGGGATAATAGATTTCATACTTTGTGCTGGTTTTGTTTTCTCTATTGTCAAGGTGATGGCAACAACACTTGTGTCATAAGGAAGACCAGCATGTGTGTGTTCATTTATGAGCACAAGCAAGATTTCATAGCATTTAGTGGAGATCATCATTGTTTGGCCATTGTGGGTGACTATATTTCCATAGGTAGAGATTTTTCATGTGGTGTAAAGAACTCAATGTACACACAAATCCATGAGCACTTTAGGGCATATTGTCCTAAGGGTAAATAGTACATCCATAATGGAAGACCCATGAGTTGGACTACAGATGTGGTTCTTCTGGACCTTCCATTTGGTGGTGTGCTTTATGGCCCCAATGCTAGTCCCATGTGCGCTATGGCATTTCGGTGGCAGCAGCTTCTATGTCTGATAATGCATGGTTGATGATTATGAGCTCTCATGCAGGTTAGCTAGTTTGCAATGGATTTCAATTGAATAAAACAAGTGGTTTCAATGTAAGCTAGCACTAATGTGGTGTTCTTGCTATAGGACCTGCCATGGGATGGATATGTTTTAGTGTCATGTTTGGATGCATGGCATCGAGTTTTGGGATGGATAGAGCGATATGTATTAGTGTTAGGTTTGGATGTATGGCATCCGGTTTTGATCATGCATCACTCACCTTATGGTTACATGGAGCTCATGGGCTCCAAGAATGAGGTAAGAACATTTAAGAGTTTTGGAAATATTATTAATTTCAACATTTTTTTTTTTGTGTTATCCATGGATCGCTTATGCAAATTCCTTGTATAATGTGTGTTGGTTCATAGATGGAACAATGAAGCAAAGATGAAACACAAATGACCAATACTTTATTAATGAGTGGTTACTTATATAGGCAACTACCTCCATGTAGGTAGATCCCAGATCCATAATCATCTCCCTGATTATCTCAATCAATCACCTCCTATGATCACTCATCACACCAACCTGACACACCTAACTAGAACCTTCTAGCACACCTATATTCACACACTTCTTGCATAGGACTCCAATCCCATAGCCACACACACACACACATCAATTCGCCCCTTCAATCCCCCTCACAAATTGATGACCTCATCCCTTAGCAGTAGTATATGGGATGCTCCATGGCTTGCCCACTATCATGTGGCAACACTCATGGCCCCAACCTGTGACTCACTCATAGGATTCTTGGTTTACAACTGGGAGATGGACATAGACTATGTATGTAAAGCCCAATGAGTCCAATAAGGAAAAATCTCAAAATACTAACAATCAATTAAGGATGGACTATCCATGGCAGAGAACCATTAATGACCTCATACACCAAAAAACATTCTAAGTGGAAGATGTGGGGAAATACCCCCCTTTGATGGCATATCTTGTCCTTTTCCTCCTTCTCTTCCAAGCTACCATAGTGTGAGGTACATTGTCATTGCAGAGGTTCTTGGTGTAGCTCTTTTTGTAACTGCTTTTACCTTTTATCTTTCTTGCATCCTTTTTCTTCATATCTTCTCTCTTAATGAGGTATTGTGACATGAAGTTGGGGGTAATAAACTTCATGCACCTCTTCACTTCCTACTACTTTTGAACTGAGTGATAGAGATAGTTATCACTAGGAAAGGGACATTAAAAAGGAGCTTTTATACCAACAGACCACACCATACTATCCTCCCTTAGATGAGAATGAAGATGGTAACATCCCACGTGACGTTGTACTCAAGCATAGAGAGAAGGATCAGCGGAGGCCATAATCTCAGCAAGCTAGTCTACACCAAAGAGAAGAGTGATATGTTGTTGACATGAACTGATACATATATTGAGGAGTTTAAAGGGGCTGATTGGGTCGGATGGGTAGGTTTCAAGGAAACATTGTACCTCCTTCATAGACACCTTTATACTTAGCTCAAAATACTCCACACTATCATAAGGCACAGAGACCCATAACTTTCAGCAGAGACATGGTATAAAATATTCAATCATATATTGAGATGCGCTTAAAATGGGCTTCGCTTGATATAAGTTTCATAAGAAACAAAGAAGTGGCCAAAAAGATATGGGCAGTTTACTGGACGGGGGTAAAAACTGTGTGAAAAAAAACAGTCACACACAGAGAGTCATGGATTTTTGGTTTAACATCGAATATAATAACTGAATACATATGATGATGCTCCTTGAAAAGAGCTTCGGGTTGATATAAGTTTCATTCAAATTAGACCATCGAGCAAAAAGTTATGAGCAAAATACTAAGAGGGGATCAAACTATCATGAAAAAACACTTACTCCTTCTATTGGTGACGACCTGAGAGGATACTACCTCCATGCTTAGACTTCATCAACGATCCAAGTTCCATAGAGGTCACCTAGGAGGGAAGGAAGAGCCCCCTTTGTGGCTTGGGAAATAGATAAACCATGTACGCGCAATGAGTAACCGAATAGACAATACTTCTGAGCACTTTGGAAGAGAAAGCAATGGAAAAAGGGAAGAGACACTCAAGAGAGAGAACCAAGTGACCTTCATTACTAATAGAGTGAGACTCCAACCTAATGCAACTCAAAATACTACAAACATAAGGGAGAAGAAGAGGTTTCATACATACAAGAGGGAGCGGAAGCTCCAAGTCTACTCATAGAGAGAGAATAAACTAGAGAGAGATGGACTCAAGAGTCTATATGTAAATATCCACAAGAGGGAGAGAAGGCTCATGGAAGAGGCTTGAGGAGACTAGAGCTACAGCAACATGAGGCCTAATGGTGGAAGAGATGATGATGAACAAGGGAGAGGAGGGCTCCTTCTATAGAGATTTTGTCACCCTCCTTCACCCATTTACAATTGCTGCCTGTAGATTCCATTCCCCATCAATCACATAAGCCTGTATGTCACCATCCATGTCCTTTTTGGCTACTCTTACCATGTGTCCCATCAAAAGATGCTCAGGACTCTTAAAATATTGAGAAAGTCAAGAGTCTCCCCACATGGAGCCCATAGGGACCCTCTCTTTTCCATATGTCCACATCCTCCTTATTCCACATAGGAATTCTAGAAGGATTCCTCTTGACTCCACACTCCTCCACCTGCCTTCCACACGCTTGGTAAGTGGCCTCTCTTATATTATTAGAACACATGGACATGAGCCCACCTCTTTATATGACTCACTCTTCCTATTTTTTAAAAACCCCATAATATCCCATACACAAATAACTCTCACCCCATACCAAGGTATTTATCATTCATATACTTGGTATATACAATGATCCATTCCACTCATCCTCTCAATCCCATACAATATCTTAGAAAATAGAAATAAGTGAGAGCCGCTACGCTATCACTTGATACTCAAACTCTTATGAAACATAGAAGAAAACAATACCAATGTCAAATAAGAAATATCAATTTTTGGTGTCACATCTTCCCCCCCCTAGCAGATCCTCTCTAGTGACAGAGAGGGTCTGCTGGCCCTCAAGGTGGTTGAGCATAGAAGAATTTAAGGCGATACTCATTGGTGTGTTCGGGTATCACCATGCCATCAACATCCTCAAGCTGATAGGTTCCATTTGTGAACTTCTTTTTGACTCGATATGGTCCCTCCCATCAGCCGATAAACTTTTTGTCTAGCCACTTGTCCAGACAGCTATCAAATCTCATGACCAAATCTCCTTCTGCAATATCTTTCTTCTTGCATAATTTGGTGTCAAAATGGGCCTTGTGCCTTTTTTGAGAAGCTTCCAAGTTTTATAAGGCCTATAATCTGCATTCATCCTCCTGTCCTTCTATTCTTGCAATAGCAATGCGAAGACTATGTATCTCCAATTAACCAAAGCATGAACAAATTTGATCAAAGAGAAAATTTGCAACTGTGTTTGCCTTGCTATTGACTGTGGCCTTGGCCTCTGCCCACTGAGTTGCATAATTTGTGACCACCAATAAATAATGCTTGCCCTAAGATGAGCGAGGGAGTGGTCCCACAAAGTCCAACCCCCACCTCTCAAATGGTCCATATGATGGAATAGGCTTAAAGGGCTTATGAATCAACTATCACCTTCCAAACTTTTGGCATACTTTACAACTTCAACACCATTCATATACATCCTTATGGAGGCATGGCCAAAAGTAACCTGCATTAAGAATTCTCCTAGCTATGCTTGCTGAAGTCTTGTATAGCCTCCATGCTCATGTATTTAGCCACATTTACATTGCTTCTTCTTTGATGATGTTTATGTCATTCCCCCCTCCTCTTCCTCCTTCATTCCCAATGCTATCTCTCTCTCTCTCTCTCTCTCTCATGCTGTCTATACTATTTTCGAGACATGTCTTTTCTTGTAAGTTATGCTTTCTTGATGATGTTCCCAATTTTGCTTACAAAAATGACCAGAGCATTCATGACACATTTTTAGCATTCTCCTAGTCTCCATGGGATGGAGCACCTTATCTTTTCCCAATCCATAACGAATGTCATCAACAATAGTATAGGGACAAGCCTTCCTTACCAACAATCTATGCTTCTATTGTGGGGTTAACCCTCAAGGAAACATGCCTTCTTCCACACATTGTTGAACATCTTGCAGTTCTGGCCATCCAATGTCTACCAAAAGAACCACCCCCCAGTCTTGTACTACAATGGCTTGAGTAGCTAACTCATCTACCCTTTGATTTTCTTTTCTGTTTATAAGAATAAACTTGCAAAAATCAAATTGACTACATAGTGCCAGAGCCTTTTGATTAAGCTCCTTCAAATGAGGACTTTTGTCTTATAATGCCCTTATATTTGATTTATAATAAGCTGAGAATCTCCTCTTACTTCCAATTCTTTAACTTGACTTTGAGGACAACCCTCCAAACCAAGAATCAAAGCATTATACTCCGCTGCATTGTTAGTTGTGATACCTAGAAGCTCTTGTCCTCTTGCCCACACCTCTTAACCTTCAAAATTCATCAAGACTATCCCCCCGGCTCCTTGTTGGCATGAACGACTAAAATCCCCATCAAAATACAAGACATAAGCTATTGGTGGTGTCTCCCTTTCATCATTTATGTCTGCCTTATATTTCTTTTCTTCTCTTAGATCCTGCCGTCGTGTGAGCAAATCTGCCATAGTCATCTAGTGGTATTTTCAGTGACAAAAGGGAAAGAGAACTCTTGAAGTTCTAACAACCATTTTGCAAATCTCCCCCCAGGATTAGACTTGTGAACTAGATATGTTAATACAGACTGAGAGGTAAGGAAGAAAAATGGCCAAGGTAATAAATAGGAGCGAAACTTTCTGGCTGAAAACACCAAAGAGAGGGCTTGCTGCTCCATTTCTTCATACCTTGTTTCCACCTCTGTAAGTTGTGGGCTGGCATAATAGATGGGTTGCATTCTACTTGCCTCTCCTTTTTATAGCAATACAGCACCAACTGAATGCAAAGATATACTTGGATTCACCTAAAAGTCTTGAGACCAATCAAGGGGCTTCAATATTGGGCCTTGACTCATGGCCTCCTTAAGTTGCTGAAAAGACTCTTGTTGCTCCACACCCCATTGGAAAGAAACTTCTTTTCTTGTCAACAAGTTCATGGGATGCACTATCTCTGTGAAATCATCACAAAAGCATTGATAATACTTGCTCTTTCCTAGAATTTTGCAAACACTAGTGACACTCTCAGGACTTGGCAATGCCATGATTGCTTGAACCTTGTCGAGATCCATTTGCAAGACTTCTTCAGACACAATATGCTCCAATAAGACTACTTTTGTTTGAGCCAAATGACACTTGCTAGGATTTAGACACCCTTTTGCTTCATCAATCCTAGCTAAGGCCATCTTTAACTTCTCCATGTGATCTATGCACCAAGAATAAATTCAAAAATCATCCAAAAACACCCTTATGAACTTTCCCAAGTAAGGCTCAAGCACTTGACTCATGAACCTTTGAAATATAGCTAGTGCATTGGTGAACCCAAAAGGCATCACTCTGCAAGCAAAAACTCCCCAAGGTGTGACAAATGATGTTTTCTTTTGATCTTCCTCCTGAATACGAAAATGATCCCTCTTACTGCATGCATTCAAAGAAGGAAAGTCCACACAAACCCGCCACTTATTTCCTTTCTTTGGTGTGACAATATAGGAGATATTCATTTTGAATCATCAACAGGAAAGATGAATCCTGCCTCAAGTAGTTGTGTTACCCCTTTCTTTAGTGCCTCAACTTGGATCACCCACAATCGCCTTAAGCGTTGTACAACTGGCTTGCTTTTCTGGCTTCAACTCAATCTTGTGCTCCATAAGAGAGATTGGTCGAACATGTGAATAGCTTGTTGTGAAGAGACATGGAAAATCATCTAACATATCCAAGTACTGAAGCTTCTCACTACTTGATAGAGAATCACCAAGAAACTCTTCATTGCATTGGTGTCGTTTAGTGTGCTCCACATCCTTCACATGAAGTGTCTCTATAGGATCTTCTTGTACCACCACCTTGTTCCCTCTTGACTCATCCCAATCAGTGCCATGACAAAGACCAAAGGCCACTCCTTTCACCTCACCCTCTCAGCCGAACTCCTCAGAGCTACACCCTGTCTCTTCTTCTTCATGGTTAAAGTCAGAGCTCAAAATCTCTGATGTTGAAGACTCCTCCTTGACAACTTCCTTTTTGCAACTTTTCTGATGTTGTAGCGCACCTTCTTATCATTTCCCTGCAAAATCAATTCTCCAGTATGCCACTTTTGAATAGCCTTCACCTTGTGTAGCCAAGGCCTTCTCAAAATCAATGGATAGGCACGTGCATCTGGCTTGGTAGGGATCACCTGAAAAAGTAGTTGGCACAAAAATTACACATGCATCCACTTCTAGATTCTTCACAACTCCCAAGGTCTTAACCCTAGTGTTGTCAGCCAATTTGATGTGATAAGGAGAGGTAGTGCTAGAGTATTTTAAATCAGCATCTATCATGGTCTTCTCACTCATGACATTAATTGATGCACCTCCATCAATGTACACATTAGAAATCACTTAACCATAAATGATCACATCAACCACAGGTACATCATCACCATCTATATCTACCTTTTGAATAATAGGAATGGCACTTTTCTTCTTGTTCTTCTTTGACACTCTTGTGCTTGCTAGCTTTCCCCATTCCTTCTGTAGTTTTGGAGACAAAGCAAGTAATTGACCAAAGGTGATATGAACTTCCTTTTCTTAAAGGTCGGACAACAAGTCATAGTTTCCAATGCCTTGTCCTAAAGGAAAGTCTGACTGGCTAATTCTCCTTCTAGATGCCTTCTTTTTCTTACTACGGTGTTGTTGGAAGGCTGAAAGGAAAGGAAAGAGTGGACACAAACTCAGAATACTTGCATTACTTGCTTGTAGAATGAAGAAGAGTGAGGTCCTTAAGTAGGCACCTCATACATGCTCACTGACATCACTGATGACTTCAGAGCTCCACAATCATCTCCTCAATCTGTTCCTAGATTCTCTCAATCATCCTATGTGGGTCTCCACCACCTAACTGTGCTTGTGGGCACCTAACTATGCCTCTAGCACTCACACATAGAAACATAAGGTGTGCCTGAGGCATACACCTTGAGATATCCCAACAAACCCCCCCTCAAGGGAATGCCTCAGGCTATGTCAAGGATACATCTAGTCTCATAGTTTCTCATGCCATCTCATGGTGGTTAAGGATAAATCTATGGCTAGGTTCTCATGCTAGCAAGGGTTCCCATGGGTGTAAGGTAAACAAAAAGGGATACAAAAAGACCTTCCAATGGTTATCTCCCCTGCATGTACATGCACACAATGTCTGCAGGAGGTACCATGGAGCAAAACATACACATGGCCTACATCATAAGGTGACCAGAGGTGTTTACAAAACACACAAAACACAATAGTTTATTTCATTCATTTTGGAGGACTATCCAGGCTGAGTACCTTGACATAAAAAAGAGAGATCTAGAGCATACATAGAGATGTGTTTAAAATGCATAATCTTCATGGGATGCCTCATCTTGTGGAAGCAAAATATCCATGTCAAGGCAAGGTCTTACCACATGGGCAGTGTCTAGTGCCTTATAAGATGGTACTATGATAGAACAAGTGGATCTGAAAGTCATATCCTTCAAGAGAACAATTATCTTGTCATCTCCATAGTTGTGTAGAGAAGCATATCTTAGGTATCTGACCTTCATCTTTTTCTTGTACTTGGAGTCAAATAAAAGTGCCATGAGAGGGTAGATCTCTGTAGTTGCTTCCTTTTTGGCAACCATTGTTTTGGCAATCTTCAACAAGGAAGTCAGGTTGGCATTTTCATCCTTTGTAGCATAACAAGACATTGCTTTATGTTTTGGCTTTTCACATATTTTGCATAAGCAAGCCATGAGAGGTTCTAACCCAAGTATTGGGTAGTGTCTTCTCTCTTACAGGGCTTAGAATAACAACTGAAATGCTTCAAAATATAAGCATTTAATGTAGCAAAGTCTTGTGACCAAATTTCAAACAATGATGCTTTCACTTACATGCTTCATAGAAGTGGCTAAAATGAATACTTTCCAATCAAAACCAGGTCTAACACTTCAAAACAAAACTGAAGCCACACTTGTACTGAAGTTATTGAAAGCTTCAAAAAACCAGAAATGCTAGAGTAGCATTTTATGTAGCATCATCTTCAAAAACTTGTCCAAAACTGTCAAAACTGAAAAGCTGAACTTGGAGGGCTTGTAGCTCACTCTTCAAAGCAAGGAAAAGAGGGATTTTTGAAGCAAAAGAAAGCTCATATACCAGAGAGGGTTCAGCACAGAGGTTGGATGAAATGGTGTGCACTTTTGCCCGGGAGAGTTGCTACAGGCTGAAACTGAGTTTTGACGATTTCTCCCTCGTTACTAAACCAAATGACCTAAAAAATGGCTCAAAATCTTCGTCTTAAGGTCGCCCATCTACTCCTAAGAGGGCTCAGGCAATGGCAAAGCAGGCAGGGAGTATTGAGCAACAGAAGAAATTCGCTCTTTGGAGAATGGCAGCTACCACAGACGTTTTTTCTTCAATTGCTTGCAGGTGGAAGTTTGCCCATACTAGAGGAGTTTCCAGCTCAAAGGGTTTGGGCAATGGTCGTTTGTAGGTGGAGAACCAAGCTCTCAAAGATTTTGGGAAGAAAGAGGAAAATGGAGAAGAAGAAGATGAAGAAGAAGATGATGATGTGGCAAAAATGGGCTCAAGGGGGATCAAAGGGCTCTGATACCATGTTGGAAGGCTGAAAGGAAAGGAAAGAGTGGACACAAACTCAGAATACTTGCATTACTTGCTTGTAGAATGAAGAAGAGTGAGGTCCTTAAGTAGGCACCTCATACATGCTCACTGACATCACTGATGACTTCAGAGCTCCACAATCATCTCCTCAATCTGCTCCTAGTTCTCTCAATCATCCTATGTGGCTCTCCACCACCTAACTGTGCTTGTGGGCACCTAACTGTGCCTCTAGCACTCACACATAGAAACATAAGGTGTGCCTGAGGCATACACCTTGAGATATCCCAACAGGTGTTCCTCTTCTTGATGTTCCTCATCTATTTCTCCCTTGCTTTCCTCTTCTTCTTTTGCTTTACCATGCCTGTGTTTAGCCATCATTACCTCTCTTTCTACCTCTCTTTCCTCATCTCCTGAAGAAGCTTCTAACAAGGATACTTGTTTTTCTTCTTTCTTTTTCAATCTAGGACACTCAGGGCAATAGTGACCTTTTTCATTACATTCATAGCAAGTGACCCCACTTTTATCTCGAGGCCTATCTTCACTCTTTGGTTCTCTAGGTTGTTGTGCATTAACCAAATGCAATTTCAAATCAGCAAACTCTACCATCAATTGGGAGATATTATGATCTAACTTAGAGGACTTTGGTACTTGAGGAGTGCCCATTACCTCCACCTTAGAAGTTGAAGCTATTGAAGACACAAAAGAGGATTGGATCTTTAGAGAAGCTTCTTTCTTGGTTGCAATGCAAAGTGCCTCAATGTATGTTGTTGGGGATCTTTACTCATTGTTTTTGAGCGAAGACGAGGCTCCAAATCCATAACAAATTTGCTCATCTTTAAGTGCTCCATCCCTAAGAGCCCACTGCAAAGCATCCCTGTCCATAAGGAACCATATGGCAAGTAACCTTAGAAGGATAGCAACCTCCTGAATACTGAGACCATAACCTGTCTCACTGCGCATCACATCCTGAGCTCTCATAACGGTATCAAACCTATGAAGCCAAGCTCGAGGGGATTGCTTCTGGCCATGGAGGCACTTACGAAGTAAACATATCAATGATTCTTGCCCATGCGCAATATGACCTGAGTCAATAACTGTAGAAACCACATCTGTCCTAGCATAACCAGCCAATGGATCATACCGGGCATCATTAGCCAAGGTATCCTCCTCACCATGCATAGCCTCATCCTCATCTGCAAGAGGCACTCCGCATCCTGGGAGTAAACTGTAACTGTCCATAGAAGATGCATCAACAATCTCCATAGGAGTATAAACCTGTGGAATACTCGAGACATCTGACCGTCTCTGACCAAAATCAGGAAGTAATCGTGGCTATCCCAACTTTATAACCTGCTCACCGTGGGAAAAACCTCCCACTCCAAGGGATATGGGCTGTCCCTGCATAGAATTCGGAGGTATCAGTGCACTTACACCCTCCTGGAACACCACTCTCCTACTATCCACAGTCCTGGGCTGTCTAAACATAGCATCCTCTCTAAAATAGACATTATGGTTGCGTATCAACTCTCTAGTTGAAGAATCCCATAACCTGTAGAGAGACAAAGAGCCACACAAGTTTTGGTGGGTGCAGAACCACCCTAATCTTCTTTTTCATTCATTTATATATGTGTTTGAGTATTGTACATAACCGAGGTAAAGGCACAGTGACCTTAACCCCCACATCCTTATCTACACTAGTTCGTGGCTCAGTTAGTATGCCATCTTAGTTAGTTGAGTTTGGTTTGAGACCCACATATAGGGTTCTTCTATTTCTTTGTACTAGAGTTCTTTTGGCTTTCACAACTAAGAAGAGGAAAACTATTTTCAGCCTCCACCTTTGTGTGTATTCCCCCATTGTGCTTGTGAGAAAGCCTCAAGTGAGACTCCTTCCCTCTCTCCCACTATCTTCACAAAATATTCAATGACATATTGAGATGCATCTTGAAATGGGCTTCGCTCTAATATAAGTTTCGTAAGAAACAGAGAAGCAGTTGGAAATATATGGGTAGTTTACTGGATGGGGGTTAAAACTGTCTTTAAAAAAATAGTCACACACAGAGAGTCATAGATTTTTTGTTTTATATCTAATACAATAACTGAAGGCATACGATGATGCTCTTTGAAAAGATTCTTGTGCTGATATAAGTTTCGTCCAAATCGGACCATCGAGCGAAAAGTTATGAGCAAAATACTGACAGGGGGTCAAACTATCATGAAAAACACCTACTCCTTCTACTGGTGCCGACTTGGGAGAATACTACCTCCATGCTTAGTCTTTATCAATGATCCAAGTCCCATAGAGGTTGCCTAAGAGGGAAGGAAGAGCCCCCTTTGTGGGCATGTATGCACAATGAGCAACCAAATAGACAACACTTCTGAGCACTTTGGAAGAGAAAGCAATGGAAAAAGGGAGAGACACTCAAGAGAGAGAACCTGAAGTGACCTTCATTACCAATAGAGTGAGACTCCACTCCAATGCAACTCAAAATACTATAAACACAAGGGAGAAGAAGAGGTTTCATACATACAAGAGGGAGCGGAAGCTCCAAGTCTACTCATAGAGAGAGAATAAACTAGAGAGAGATGGACTCAAGAGTCTACATAAGAGAATATCTACAAGAGGGAGAGAAGGCTCATGGAAGAGGCTTGAGGATACTAGAGCTACAGCAACATGAGGCCTAATGGTGGAAGAGATGATGGACAATAGAGAGGAGGGCTATTTTTATACAGATTTTGTCACCCTCCTTCACCCATTTACAATTGCTACCTGTAGACTCCTTTCCCCATCAATCACATAAGCCCGTATGTCACCATCCATGTCCGTTTTGGCTACTCTTGCCATGTGTCCCATCAAAAGATGCTCAAGTCTCTTAAAATATTGAGAAAGTCAAGAGTCTCCCCACATGGAGCCCATAGGGACCCTCTCTTTTCCATATGTCCTCATCCTCCTTATTCCACATAGGAATTCTAGAAGGATTCCTCTTGACTCCACACTCCTCCACATGCCTTCCACATGCTTTGTAAAAACCCCATAATATCCCATACACAAATATCTCTCAATGCAATTTCACGTCAAAACGTTAGAGAGAGATGCTCCATTTTCGATTGGTTTTTATTTTATTTCTCCTTCTTCTGTGAACCAAATGCACTTAGACTCAAATAGCAGCTAGCTCATAAGGTCATCTAGCCTCCCCTAAGAGGAATTGACAAAATTCAGCTCCAGCAAGTCGCGTTGCACAAAATGGCATAGACTGTAGATGTGTCGGCATGGGCAGAGGAAGCCTCTATTCTCTAATTCCTCCTAGCCAAGGATTTGGCCCATCATGAAGATGCTTGACCTCAAAGGGTGTTGAAAATGGCTCAGAGAATGAGGAGAACAAGCCTAAGGAAAAAACGTGGGAAGAGAGGGAAGAAATCCTTCATTTTGGAAGAAGATGATGACATGGCACTAAAGAGGGCTCAAGGAGGGTGAACATGGCTCTGATACCACATGTTGGTTCATAGATGGAACAATGAAGCAAAGATGAAACACAAATGAACACTACTTTATTCATGTGTGGTCACATATATAGGCAAAACTGCCTCCATGTAGGTAGATAATCATCTTCCTGATTATCTCAATTAATCACCTCCTATGATCACTCACTCATCACACCAACCTGACACACCTAACTAACCTATACTCACACACTTCTTGCATAGGACTCCAATCCTATAGGCACACACACACATATAAATTTGCCCCTTCATTCTATTACTGGGTAGAAGTAACCCCTCTATTGCATTTTTCTTTGTGTTACAATCATGCCATCTTCCTGATATGCAATATCTAGACAAATAAGTAGTCAAATTTCATCAAAAGATCAATGCTTGATCCTTCAAGCATACCATGGACCTTCTCAGCAAGTCAGGGAACACAGTGATGGGGAGTTCCTTGCAATTAATTTGGGCCATGGTGAGTTGAAGGAAGTGATGGAGACTAGCGAAAAGGATGGAGATTATTGAAAACTAAGGAAGCTAGTGAAAACAAAGGAGGTTGGTAGAACTTTCATCATGCTTTGGTACTCAAGCAATGAAGTGTCTAACTTCCCTTTTGTCATCTTCTTAACACAACTCCAACTGAAACCATTAATCTTCATGATTAGGGATTCAGTTGGTCATTGCTATTACCTAGTATGCCGCATAACACTTTTACCCAATATGCCTTATACCTCCCTCATCGATCTAAGCAAGTGTTATGCCTTCTCTATGATTTTCGGGTGAATCTATCGTAACGTAGGTTTTGACTAGGTATTGTCATCAAACCATCTAGGTGTACTACTTCTATTCCTAAGATTGATGATTCAAGTTTGTGTTTCACTTGTAGTGCCCTGCATCTATGCTATTCCTAGTTTGTAGGAAGGGTGTGATTTTTTGGTGAGCTTTTTGTCATGAGCTTTTTTTCAATTTTCATGAATATTGTGAGCTTTTCATTCACCTGAGAGAGAGAGAGGGGGAGGGGGGGGTTCATGGAGTGGGGTGGGTGGAAAGTTTGGGTTATGGTTGCAGTTAAGAGGAGAGAGGGGGGGGAGGGGAGATAAAGGAAAAGGGGAGAAATGGTCGCATGGGTAAACTGGCACGGAGAAGGGAGGGGAGGGGAGTTGGAACATATATTCATTATCATAGTTAGAGGGGGAACTTATCAGGTATGCAAAAAGGAGTGCAAGGAGAAGAGAGAGGATGAGGAATGTGAAACTTATGTTCATCTAATAAATGTAAAGGGGAAGGGAGAGCATATGGGAAATTTGTTCATTTTCAAAGTGTATAATTTGATAGATTTGACCTCATATTTGGATTCCTCGTCGAATTCCGGTCATTTTGAGTACCAACATGACCATATTCCGATAAAAATTGGAAAAATGGTGTTTTTGTCATTTTGGCCTGTTTTGGGCCTATTCTGAGTCTGCGCTAGGAATCCAAATATGAGGTCAAAAGTTTCAAATTATACACTTTTAAAATGAACATATCTCCCATAGTTCCTCCCTTCTACTTTGAATATGGACATATCTTCCATAATTTTTTGCCTCCTACTGCCACTCATATCTGCCCCCCCTTGTGCATAGTATACATTCTTCCACCCCTTCCACATGCTATCAAAATGAACATATCCTATATCCTCTCCCCCTCTTTCTAACCTCCCTAGCTTTCTTATAACAAAAACATGTATGGATTTCTAAAAAAAGCTCGCAAAAACAAAGGAAATGGTAAAAAAGCTCACATTAAAAAGCTCACCAAAAGATTTTTCCCTGTAGGAATGGATGTGAGCCTCCCATGTACTTGGAATCTAGAAAGCCTCTCTTTGAGGCACTACGTCATAGTCCTTTGGATATGACCATTTACCATCACTTGCCTTCTGGTAGCAGGGCAAGAGACACAAATGGTTGTGATTGGAGAGGTGGCATGTAGAGAAGCCACACCTTTGTGGCATGTTACTTGGAGCTTATTTGTTGTCCTAGTGGGATTGCACTTGAGTTGGGGTGTGGTGCTTCTCCCTTACTACGGGCTCGCCTTGACTCAGGCCGCATGTGTGTGGCCATGGACATTGATGATGCGCTCATTTCATCACATGTGGTGGCTCTTCTTCATGGGAAGAACAGAGAATTGGGAGATGGAGTAGGAACTTCCAATTTCGTGGATGATGAGGTGGACTTTTTTGTAGGTGTTTCTCCATATGATGATGCCTAGTGAGCATCTGGTCTCTTGTTCATGTCTCATATTTTGTGGACTATATCTTTCTATGCATTTTAGTATCTTTGGGTTCCTCACCTTTGAGATTTAGTTTTTGGTTTCTTGTTACATGAGCATCAAAATGCTTTGATAAAAAAAATTGACATATTCATATCCATAAGATGCTTTTCAAGCCAATCTATTGTTTTATAGCTTTTGATTGTAAAATTCCAAGCTAATCTATTATTGTTTATCCTCTAATAATAAAGTTTCATATGAATATATTTGGAATTAATTCAATATCATCATTTCTTTATGTCCTTGTTAAGTGTTTTGTCAGATTATGTGGAGGCTATTGCAAGCCAAATGAATCATGATACATGCTATGAGAATATCACCAAGGAGCACCGTCACGTAAGATGCCTATTCATAGATGATGAGAGCATTGCAGAAGACAATGATATAAAAGTATAAAGCTTAACAATGGGGATTATAATCTCCAAAAGCAATATTTCTTATAATATTCAATGAACAATAGAACATTTTTGCTTTCATATTCCTTTTTGTTTCGTCTATCTTGTATTATAAACTCATTTTCTCATGATTTTCACTCTATAGCACTACAAAGTTCTCTTTTCTATGTCCTACATTTTATGTCCGTTGCAATACATAGAGGTTAGAATGTCTGACACCAGTTATGTTCTCCCTTTCTCATTCTTGCCATGGCTCATTCCCCTTTGCTCGTTGTCTTGGGTACCTCCAAAAAAGCCTGAGGAGTAGGGAGAGCCATGAGGGCAAATGGCCCTGAGAAGTACTGGAGAATTGTTTTAAAAAAGAAGCAGGGAGGGAAAGAAGCCAAGGTGATGGATGCAAGCGAATTAGATTTTGGGGTAATGTTCAGATGATAGGGTAGGACACATGTGATGTGTCCAAGAGAACTAAATTTAGTGAAAATCTTCAATTCAATAGTGGGGGTTGTCGAATTTGCAAAAAAATGATGCTTTTTTTTTTTGCCCCTAGCTATACACGTCACCAACTTGTTCACTCTAAACCAGTGCAAAGAGGCCCAAAACGGTTGAAGAAAGAAAAAAGAAAAATGGATCACTAGTAGGCTTGATGCTATGGATTAAGAAATTGAACAATCTCTAACATGCTTATGAGCCTCATTGCAAGGTAGTGACTCTAAAAGGAACTAATGCAAAATGATAAATAATGTGGGATTATTCAAAGAGCCTTGCACATGTACGAATTTATTTTTTCCTAGTGCTTCCATTTATGGGTGAACTAGGCTACAAATTTCACCAAATATCAAAGTTATAAGAATATCATGCACTAGCTCCATAAATCTAGCATACATTTTAAAAAAAGTTTGCCTTTTCATCCAAATGAGAAAAAGTTATTGAGCTTGCCCTCAAATGTATGCACACAATTGTAGCCTAGTATTGGAGATCCCCTAAACCATAGCAAAGGCTCCAAATTGGTTGTCTCCTTTGGTTTGTGGGAACCTCAAGTAGATCAATTTCAAATAAATAATTGCCTCTGTATATGTGTAGAACAATTATTTCATGTTTTTAAAACTTTTCAAAAATCCTGTATAGTGTAAGATGGATGCTTCATAAGGTTTTTGGCATTTGCAAATAGTTTAATGATGCCATTCAAGTTTCTAATTGTGTAATTTTATGATCACAAATTCAAGTTTAGGATGTATAGATTAGTTTAGACACACCAATTTTGTTAAATTCCATATGCAAATGCATAAGTTATGAATCGAGCAAGTTAGCCATATGCAATATATTCCCTGAACTTCAAAAGAAAAGCCTACATCCAATCATGCATTGGCCCATTTCTTTTAGGATGAAATTCAAGAACCAAATTTGCTTCTCTATATAATTTCACTTATAAATGCCTTGTCTCAAATTGAGCTTAATGATCAATTTGAAGAAATTATTTCTTTATGGATCAATTCAAGATATGAAATGTGCTTTTCTAAATAAAATTTTACTTTAATGAGTCCTTTTCTTGAGTTGATCATAGATGTAGTGTCCATCTAAATTAAATCATGAGCCTCTTTTGAAAGTTATGACTACAACAACTATAATATGTAGCTTTCAAAGTTGACCTATCTTTGGAGTCATAACTTTAGTAGACATGGTTGATGTAGGATGCTATAAATTTCTAGAAAAATGAGACATCCCAATATTTGGGACTCTTCTTCTACTTGAAAGCTTATAATTTCAAGTATTATAATTACAAATAGAAGAACAAAGAGGAATAATTTCATGTATTATGTATGCATTCATCCACCCTATTCCACTCGGGTACTTCAATAAGCTTGGTCTCACCCTTTGTTTTCCTTGATTTTGATCAATTATTAGCATATACCAAACTTGAGAGAAATGAGGATTAAACTTACATTAAAATCTAAAAGACTTTTTGTTCACTTTAAGGACTAAATACTTCAAACATCAACTAAAGAGGCTCAACATGGTTCTCGCAAGGTCCATCTACATGTAGTTTGAAATAGGTCCCAAGCCCTGCCCCCAACCATTCAATGCCCCTCTCTCCTCCCAAAAAATATCGAGAGGGATGAGAGAGAGTGGGAAAATGAGAGAGAGTGGGCAAATGATGTCTTTATATCCAAGGACACTCGTCCACATAGTCCCACAAATGTACACGTGTCACAAGAGTAGGTTCCCCTTTGTCAATTCACCATGCCTCAAGTAAGGGGGGGTGAAGACGACCACCTCCAACACCCCCCATGGACAAACCCCGAGATAAACTGACCGCCAAACAAACCAAGGAGGTTCCAAGCACACAAGGCATGTGAGACATTTCAAAATCCATGTTATTGAACTACCATGAGTAGCTAGCTGCCAAAGCCCATGCGAGGAACAAATGAGCATGCATCAAGGAGTTATGAGAGCCACCACCAAAATCAAGGTACAGATGCAATTAAACGCCGTCGCGGATCATGCCAAATCTTCCTCCAAACAATCTGCAACCGCCATGTGTCATCCACATGAGGGCCGCATCAAAATGCATAGTCATGCTATAGGCCGAGCCTGATACCATGTAGGTCCATAGAGCACACCATGTGTGTACCGAGTACGAGGGGTTCCAAGGCCCACCACCCCCAATGCCCCTCTCTCCTCCCAAGAAATCTTGGAAGGGATGAGAGAGTGGGCAAATGAGTTCTTTATTTCCAAGGCCACGAGGGCCACATAGTTGTATATGGGATTTGTCCCACAAAAGTACACATGTCACATGCACGGCCTCCCCTTTTTCAATTCACCATGCTTCAAGTGAGGGATGAAGGCCACCACATCCAACATGGATTTCCTACAAAATTTTTAAATATGTAAGGGGGAAAATATGACAATAGATAGAGTCCTCCCTACCACAAAGCATAAGGTTCATAGTTCAAGAAATATGATTGATTTTAAGATATGTACATATTTTTTATAATATGTGAGACCCAAGGGGTGGCTCTTTTGAATAAGGGGGGTTTTTTAAAACCCACTAAAATATGAAAACCCAACTCCTTTCAAAACCATGTAAATTTTTCATGTCTTACCCAAATTTCAAGATGTAAAGACATATTTGAAGCTCTTTTAGTGTCGAACACAATCATGCTAATTTGACTAACTTTTACTCATGGCATATTGTTAAATTTATCTTATACTCAAAATTCCCATAGGTATTCTTAATAAATGGAGTTGGTGCCTCAAGAACACTCCCTACTCGCCACCCTAACAACATTTATGTGAGCCAATTAGACGAGAATGCTATCAACCTTAGGTGAGTGGGTGTGGAGCTCCAATGTAATTGCACGACTTTGATGGAATGCAAAGCTCAACCATTTGCAAACATGGGTGGCAGCTATGTTGAGGTTAGACAAGAGCTCATACTTCACCATGTCAGAGATGTGGGAGAACTATGGGAGGCTCTTCAGTAGTCAGAGAGATACTTTGCTTTTCCAGTCAAGAAGATACATGAGTGCAAGAGCAAGTGGAAAAGCATAGAGAAGTAGCAAGAGGATGAGTATTATTGATGAAGCAAATGAATGAGAGGGAAGAGGATATTCGAAAATAGGAGGTTACATGCATGAAGAATCATGGCACTATTCTGGGAAGCTCACCCCACATGATCTATAGTAAAGGGTGCTTGATGACAAGAATAGGTGTCAATGCATGATGACTTAGCATCCGGCCAAATTATGTCCATGCATGACAAAATGACATGGGTGAGTCATCTGCCTCCTTAGGAAATAGGTAAGGAGGCATCGGGCTAAAATAGGGGTTGAGTCTATAGCTAATCAGCTTCTTGAACCACTCACCATATAGCATGCCTATTAAAAACGTTCCATCATAATTGTAATTAATGAGCCAATGCAATCTGGCCCACTGTGGTTTCAATTTTTTGGGATGAAAGCCTTGATTGGATGGAAGAGGAGAACTACAGCTTTTTCCTTGAACATCCTAACTTGGCATGCCATTTTACCCACTTCTTCATGTGATGTTGCACAACATCAAATACATAGGATGTGACAAATCATCCTTCACCAAGCTACTGGAGCTAGTTCATCCAATTGGTAACTGATTCTTTGGGGCTAAGTTATTAGGTAGTAGCTGTGATTCCTAGATTGGGCACCAGGTATTGTATGGGAATGACTACATCTACCCCATAGACCATCCTGAAGGATGTGAGTCTTGTGGTGACCTTATAGGCCATACGATATACCCACATAGAAAAATAAAGCATTTGGTCCCAAGCGGTGCGATTCTCATTGACACTCTTTTTCAAGACCATGGTCATGGCCTGGTTGCTAGTCCCAATCAGTGCAATTCTCATTGACAATATTTTTCAAGACCATGGTAATGGCCTGGTTGTTGTTGTACTCAGCTTGCCCATTTGCTTGGGCATAGTATACTATGGACATCTTGTGAACAATCATATGCTGGTTGTTGGACTTAGCCTCTACCCGTTTGCTTGGGCATAGTATACTATGGACGTCTTGTGAACAATCATATGTTGGTTGTTGGACTTATCCTACCCATTTACTTGGGCATAGTATACTATGGACGTCTTGTGAACAATCATATGTTGGTTAGTCATTTTGGACATGATGTCATTGTGAAATGGCCTGCTGGGTCATTGATGATCTCAACCAAACACATAAAATAGGTCATAATCTGCTCTAAATAAACTTGGCCAGTGAGGCCCTTCTGAATTTTCATGCATTGCCTTCACTTTGCTTTGGATCGCTTTGAATTACCATGCATTTCCTTTGCTTTGGATCACTTTGTGCAGTAATCAATGGCTAGCACCACATATAGGTGGCTGGCTGGCTGGCTTGATTGGGCCAACAAAGTCCAACCCCCACTTTTGGAATGGTTCAAGGGGTAGTATCAGAGTGTGAGGCATGGGATGCTTGATGTTGGCTACCCCAACTGTTGACACTTGTCACACTATCGAGAGAATGTTGTTGGATCTCTAAGGACTATGGCTACCATAAACCAGCTCGAAGGGTATTCCAACCCATCATATCACAGAGGAAGTGCCTTTGGCTGTTCCCTGATGGGCTTCCTGCAAGACTTTGGATTTCTCATGTGGGGCCACATCTTGGCCACATATCCAACGGAGTACTTTGTTTAGTCCTCTCTGATACAATTTGTTTGCAATAATCCAAAAGGTGTGACTTTGAAGGGCAAGTCATTTATGCCTGGATAGGTGTCAATTGTAGATGCTAGTGTTGATGAACTGGTATATGTCATCACACCACATGGGTACAAAAAATGAGATTCTATCTATTACACGATCATCCTCTAGGGCCACTGGTACATCTCTAGTCACTATTGCTACATTTACAACACACATTTCTACTAATCCCATTAACAAGTCAGCATCAGGGAAAAGGTTGATCAATTCTCTGGTCTCCAACCAGGACAAATAATTGGCAACCACATGGCAGGAACCTAGAGTATGCACAATAGAGAAGTTAAATTCTTGTAAAAACAACATCTAACATGCAAGTTTACCTAGTATGGCCATCTTGTTGATGACATACAATAGCATCAAGAGGTCCACATGAAAAGTGAACTAGTTTTTAAGAAGGTAGTCACGGAACGTATCTCGAACGTATTGACATAATTTATCAGTTTGAGCGCCTCTTTCTCCATTGTATAGTATTTCTTCCCAAACAAGGAGATCCTTCGATTGACATGGTAAAACAAGTGATACTAGCATTCTTGTGCTTTGCATGAGCACCGCACTAGTCACAATATTAGAGGCAGTGATGGACACATCAAATGGGAGGTCCTTCTAGCCCAGTGGATGAACTATGGGAGCTTTAGCCAACATCAATTTGAGGAAGTGAAATGCATGGTCACATTCACTGGTCCACTTCAATATCTTGGTGTTGAGAGTCATATTGAGTGCTACGCCACTAGACCTGCTAACCCAAAAATATAGCCACTTGTTTACGTGTTGTGGGTCACAAAGCTTTGCATACTTGCTCAACTTTGGCATGGTAAAGATATTTCCAAGGTGGAGGCTGAAAACAGTTTTCCTCTTCTTAGTTGTGAAATCCAAAAGAACTCTAAGTACAAAAGAATAGGTGAACCCTATATGTGGGTCTCAAACCAAACTCAGCTAACTAAGGTGGCATACTAACTGAGCCACTAACTAGAGTACATCAAGATAGCTGTCATCTAGCTATTATTCATGGGCGGTGTACCAACCGCATCTGCAACTAACAAGGCGGTGACATAAATGCACAACGGTCACCCTGGCATATCACGAGTGGAACTCGATATCTCAACACTCCCCCTCGAGCTCAATCCCAATTCCTGCACACCAAGCAGGTCTCTAAACTTGCGCAGCTTCTTTGCTCCCAATGCCTTCATGATGTGTTAGCTATCTGACATAAACTAGACAATAAAGCCTACTAGAACCTTCTCACGCACATAGTGATAATGCACCTCAATGTGCTTTGTTCTAGCATGATAGACTAGGTTATTTGCCAAGTGTATACTACTCATGTTGTGATAATAAATGACAACTGGCCCATTTGTAGACTGATGCATATCATAAAGTAGCTTATGCAACCAAGCTACCTCACATGCAGCCATTGTTGCACCCTTGTACTCAGCCTTCATGCTCGACAAGCCAACTGTAGGCTATTTCTTGCTGCTCCAAGTGACTGCAACACTCCCAAAAGAGAACATATATCCACTTGTAGATCGTCTATCAGAAATACTACCAGCCAAATCAGCATCAGTGTATCCATGCAACTGTATCTAAACCCCAATCTCATAAAATAGTCCATACTGCAATGTGGACTTCACATACCTCAGTATGCATCTAGCCGCATCCAAATGCGGTTTCCTTCGAGCCGACATAAACTGACTTACCAAACCAAAAGCATAGCTCAAATCTGGCTTGGTAATAGTCATATAAATCAAACTTCCTACTATGTGTCTGTACATAATAGGGTCTTCCAAAAGCTCACCTGCATCTCTGCTCAACTTCACATTCTGCTCCAAAGGAACTGAAATAGGCTTACAGCCTATCATCCCATATTTGGACAGCATGTCCAATCCATACTGCCTTTGTAAGAGCCATATCCCACTTGTGGATCTAATCACCTCAATGCCCAAGAAGTAACGCAGCTCTCCCAAATCCTTCATCTCAAACTTCTGCTTCAATAGCATTTTCACATGAAGGATATCTTCATCACTTTCACATGAAGGATATCTTCATCACTATCAGCTGTGATGATCAAATCATCAACATAAATGACAAGCAGCATAATGCCTTTCTCTGTTTTTCTCACATAAAGTGAGAAATCTGCCTTGGAAATCTGAAAGCCAATAGTGACAAGATACTGTCCTATCTTGTCAGACCATGCTCTAGGTGCTTGCTTCAAGCCATACAAGGCTTTCTTCAACCTGCAAACAAACTCAGGATGAACATACCCTAGTGGCTGCTCCATATAGACCTCTTCTTGCAAATCACCATGAACAGCATGAACATACCCTAGTGGCTGCTCCATATAGACCTCTTCTTGCAAATCACCATGCCAGAAAGCATTCTTTACATCCATCTGATGTAAAGGCCATCCCTTTGATGTAGCCATAGCAATGACTACTGTTACAGTTGCCATTCTTGCAACCGGATTGAATGTTTCTTCATAATTAATGCCATATGTCTGTGCATACCCCTTAACAACTAATCTTGCCTTGTATCTATTCACATAACCATGTGCATTGTGCTTCACCTTATAAACCCACTTGCAACCAATTGCATTCTTGTCTTTAGGAAAAGGCACCAATTCCCATGTAGCATTTGCTTCCAAGGCATCCATTTCTTCATCCATGGCTTTCTCCCATTTTTCTTTTCCCATGGCTTGCTTAAAAGAAGTGGGTTCTGGTTCATGTATCACTTTGACCATATAGGCATAGTGAATGGCTGTAAATCCATCATATTTCAGCCTATCCACAGGATACCTAGCTCTGGTAGACTTGCGCAAAATAGGCTCACTAGCAGGTGCTCTCAAAACATCCCTTGTGTTCCTTACTCCAGGTGTAACAACAAAAGGAATACCCAACTCATCATCAAGGCTCTATTCTGAGCCACTGGATTCACCATCCACATAAGAGTGACTTGCATTCACATCAACCATGGGCTGATCTACTTTATCTTTTCCTTTTTGTGATACTTGCATACCACTATCTGCATTGCTTTGAGGAGATCCTTCTAATCTCAATCTGCCTGTCCATGCCAAAGTGTGTGAACCACTACTAGAGGACACTACAAGTCCACTAATATTTTGTGATTCGTGCTGTGAATTCTGTGCAGCATTACCATTTTGTTTATCTACATCATCAATCACATTTACTGATTTATACCAGCTGCTCGTCTCATCAAAAACAACATCTCTCCTCACTGTAAACTTACGAGTAGAAAGGTTATAGCATCTATACCCTTTTTGCTGTAGAGAATAACCAATAAAGATCCACTTCTCAGCTTTTGAATCTCAACTCATCTGGCACATGAACATAGGCAATGCAACCAAAAACTTTCAAATGAGAAATTTCTGGTTTCCTACCAATATATCTCTCCTCTAGTGTCATGCCATGTATTGCTATAGTGAGAGTCCTATTCATTATGTAGAGTGCTGTAACAACTGCTTCAGCCTAATAATAATCTGGTAGGTCTTTTTCATTGAGCATGGCATGAGATACCTCTCCAATATGCCTGTTTTTCCTTTCTACAAGTCCATTTTGCTGTGGGGTATGACTGTATGAATATTGTTGCTTTATGCCATGCTCTTGTAGGAAACTTGCAAGCTCATTTGAGAGGTTCTCTCCCCCTCCATCTGACCTTAGGCATTTTATTTGTAGACCTGCTTCGTTTTCAACCACAGCGTTAGAAGCTTTAAAATGCCCAAACACTTCACTTTTCTTTTTCATAAAATACACCCAAACTTTTCTGCTGTAGTCTTCAATAAAAGTGACAAAATAATGACAGCCTCCAATAGATGCAGCTTTAGTAGTCCACACATCAGAGTGGATTAATTCCAATGGCCTCTTACTCTCTTGAACATGTCTAGGAAATGGTTTCCTTGCCTGTTTTCCAAAGTGATAGGCTTCACATACCTTATGCATTTCTACAACCTTGAACTTAGGCAATCCTGCAATAATATTTTGGGCCTGCATTAATTTAAGTCATACATTAACATGACCAATGCGTTTATGCCAGATATCAATATCTGCAACTACACTGGTTCCATGTGCAAACATTGCTACACTCAATTCAAGCATGTCCACATTTAACATAAACATCCTACCCTTCTTCTTCCCTTTTACTATCAAACAACCTTTATTTTTCATATCTTCAATGAAGCATCCATGAGGATTAAATCTGACCTACAAGCCTTGCTCAACCATTTGACCAATAGAAACCAGATTCTTGGTGATATTCGGGACATGAAATACATGAAACAGGTATTTCTTTTTTCCATCCTGCATAGACAAAGGAATCTTACCAATCTGCACAATAGGATGTGCAGTATCATCACCAGTCTCCACAAATCCTAGTCTTTCCATTTTCCTTGCATCATGCATCCATTGTGCATGACCTGTCATGTGGTTTGATGCACCTGAGTCAACATACCACACATCATTGCTTTCTTTTGCAGTTGTCACAGAATTGGTCATGTGCTACACCATAAACAGATGCTCATTTCTGTCATCACCCTATCTACTAGAGGATGCATAATTGCCTTGCTGCAATTTTCCAATCATGATGTCATTCTGCTTTTTATAGCAATCTTTATCCATATGACCCATTTTACCACAGTATTAGCATTCAACATTATTGTTTGCATTTTGGCCTCTCTGCCATCCAAGACGACCTCTTAGGCTCCCCCTGCCTCTAAAGTTACCATGTCCTCTTCCATAGGATTGGTTTTTCAATTTGTTGCATATTCTGATTTCTGCCACAACCTCCAAATTGGCTTGCTCTACCTGTGCCTCTACCTCTTCCAGCATTTGAGTAGAAGACAGCTTCTTTTGAAGGTGACAATTATGCATCAACATGCAATAAGAATGATTCTGTCACTCCCAATATCTTTGCACACAGGCATACGATGTAATTTCTGCGATAACTTTTCACTGACCTACAAAACAGTGGTCGCACAGCAAAAACAGGGCACTTTCCTGAGTGCCTGCGGAAAACTTCCACCATCAAAATGGGCCCCGAAATGGCCTTGAATCAAAAAAATAATTTCACTGAGGGCATCGCCCTCACCCGTAGCATATACTGCCCTCTTGGCACACTGCGAAGGGCATCCCAATCTGAGATAGTGCACTCTTGCACTTTTCGACTGTGCTACCTACAGAGATTTGGAAAGAAACACTAATCCTCTTACTACAACACCGCAAACTTGGTTTGCTTTCTTGAGCTCCTTACCACAAACCGAGCTCTGATACCATGTGAAGAGAGTGGCAGAGAAGGAAGGAGTCTCACTTGCAGCTTTCTCACATACACAATGGGGGATATAGACAAAGGTGGAGGCTGAAAATAGTTTTCCTCTTCTTACTTGTGAAAGCCAAAAGAACTCTAAGTACAAAAGAATAGGTGAACCCTATATGTGGGTCTCAAACCAAACTCAGCTAACTAAGGTGGCATACTAACTGAGCCACTAACTAGAGTACATAAAGCTATCATCTAGCTATTATTCATGGGTAGTGTACCAACTGCATCTGTAGCTAACAAGTCGGTGACATAAATGCACAATGGTCAACATGGCATATCACGAGTGGAGCTCAATATCTCAACAATGTCCACATCCAATGTAAACATCCTGCCCTTCTTCTTCCCTTTTGCTATCAAGCGACCTTTATTTTTCATATCCTCAACAAAGCATCCATGAGGATTAAATCTAACCTGCAAGCCCTGCTCAACCATTTGATCAACAAAACCAGGTTCTTGGTGATATTCGGGACATGAAATACATCAGACAGGTATTTCTTTTTTCCATCCCGCATAGACAAAGGAATTTCACCAATCTGCACAATAGGATGTATAGTATCATCACCAGTCTCCACAAATCCTGGTCTTTTCATTCTCCTTGCATCCTGCATCCATTCTGTATGACCTGTCATGTGGTTTGATGCACCTGAGTCAACATACCACACGTCATTGCTTTCTTCTGCACTTGTCACAAAATTGTTCATGTGCTGCACCATAAACAGATGCTCATTTCTGTCATCACCTTGTCTACTAGAGGATGCATAATTGCCTTGCTACAATTTTCCAGTCATGATGTCATTCTACTTTTTATAGCAGTCTTTAACCATATGACCCATTTTACCACAATAGTAGCATTCAACATTGCTGTTTGCATTTTGGCCTCTCTGCCATCCACCACGACCTCTTTGGCTCCCCCTTGTTGGGATATCTCAAGGTGTATGCCTCAGGCACACCTTATGTTTCTATGTGTGAGTGCTAGAGGCACAGTTAGGTGCCCACAAGCACAGTTAGGTGGTGGAAAAAGCCACATAGGATGATTGAGAGAATCTAGGAGCAGATTGAGGAGATGATTGTGGAGCTCTGAAGTCATCAGTGATGTCAGTGAGCATGTATGAGGTGCCTACTTAAGGACCTCACTCTTCTTCATTCTACAAGCAAGTAATGCAAGTATTCTGAGTTTGTGTCCACTCTTTTCTTTCCTTTCAGCTTTCCAACATGGTATCAGAGCCCTTTGATCCCCCTTGAGCCCATTTCTACCACATCATCATCTTCTTCTTCTCCATTTTCCTCTTTCTTCCCAAAATCTTTGAGAGCTTGGTTCTCCACCTACAAGCGACCATTGCCCAAACCCTCTGAGCTGGAAACTCCTCTAGTATGGGCGAACTTCCACCTGCAAGCAATTGAAGAAAAAACGTCTGTGGTGGCTGCCATTCTCCAAACAGCGAATTTCTTCTGTTGCTCAATACTCCCTGCCTGCTCCGCCATTGCCTGAGCCCTCTTAGGAGTAGATGGGCGACTTCAAGAGAAGATTTTGAGCCATTTTTTAGGTCATTTGGTTTAGTAACGAGGGAGAAAGCATCAAAACTCAGTTTCAGACTATAGCAACTCTCCCGGGCAAAAGTGCACACCATTTCGTCCAACCTCTGTGCTGGACCCTCTCTGGTATATGAGCTTTCTTTTGCTTCAGAAAGCCCTCTTTTCCTTGCTTTGAAGAGTGAGCTACAAGCCCTCCAAGTTCAGCTTTTCAGTTTTGACAGTTTTGGACAAGTTTTTGAAGATGATGCTACATAAAATGCTACTCTAGCATTTCTGGTTTTTTGAAGCTTTCAATAACTTCAGTATAAGTGTGGCTTCAGTTTTGTTTTGAATTGCTAGACCTGGTTTTGATTGGAAAGTATTCATTTTAGCCACTTCTATGAAGCATGTAAGTGAAAGCATCATTGTTTGAAATTTGGTCACAAGACTTTGCTACATTAAATGCTTATATTTTGAAGCATTTCAGTTGTTATTCTAAGCCCTGTAAGAGAAAAGACACTACCCAATACCTGGGTTAGAGCCTCTCATGGCTTGCTTATGCAAAATATGTGAAAAGCCAAAACATAAAGCAATGTCTTGTTATGATACAAAGGATGAAAATGCCAACCTGACTTCCTTGTTGAAGATTGCCAAAACAATGGTTGCCAAAAAGGAAGCAACTACAGATATCTACCCTCTCATGGCACTTTTATTTGACTCCAAGTACAAGAAAAAGATGAAGGTCAGATACCTAAGATATGCTTCTCTACACAACTATGGAGATGACAAGATAATTGTTCTCTTGAAGGATATGACTTTCAGATCCACTTGTTCTATCATAGTACCATCTTATAAGGCACTAGACACTGCCCATGTGGTAAGACCTTGCCTTGACATTAACATTTTGCCTCCACAAGATGAGGCATCCCATGAAGATTATGCATTTTAAATCATCTCTATGTATGCTCCAGATCTCTCTTTTTATGTCAAGGTACTCAGCTTGGATAGTCCTCCAAAATGAATGAAAATAAACTATTGTGTTTTGTGTGTTTTGTAAACACCTCTGGTCACCTTATGATGTAGGCCATGTGTATGTTTTGTTCCATGGTACCTCCTGCAGACATTGTGTGCATGTACATGCAGGGGAGATAACCATTGGAAGGTCTTTTTGTATCCCTTTTGTTTACCTTACACCCAAGGGAACCCTTGCTAGCATGAGAACCTAGCCATAGATTAATCCTTGACCACCATGAGATGGCATGAGAAACTATGAGACTAGATGTATCCTTGACATAGCCTGAGGCATTTCCTTGAGGGGGGGTTTGTTGGGATATCTCAAGATGTATGCCTCAGGCACACCTTATGTTTCTATGTGTGAGTGCTAGAGGCACAGTTAGGTGCCCACAAGCACAGTTAGGTGGTGGAAAAAGCCACATAGGATGATTGAGAGAATCTAGGAGCAGATTGAGGAGATGATTGTGGAGCTCTGAAGTCATCAGTGATGTCAGTGAGCATGTATGAGGTGCCTACTTAAGGACCTCACTCTTCTTCATTCTACAAGCAAGTAATGCAAGTATTCTGAGTTTGTGTCCACTCTTTTCTTTCCTTTCAGCTTTCCAACACCCCTACCTCTAAAGTTACCATGTCCTCCTCCATTGGACTGGTTTTCTTGAATTTGTTGCATAATCTGATTTCTACCACGGCCTCCAAATCGGCTTGCTCTACCTCTACCTCTACCTCTTCTAGCATTTGAATAGAAGGCATCTTCTTTTGAAGTTCCTCTTGAAGAATATGCACCACCGTTTCTCTACTCTTCAGAAATTAGAAGAGCAATCAACTGCTCAAAATCAGGAAAATTCTCAGGGATGGCAATGGATGTCCAGAATTGTGCATAATCCTTTCCTAGACCATTCAAGATAACAGAAACTAAATCATCATCTTCCATTGGCAACCCAAAAGAAGCAAGTGCATCTGCAATCTTCTTCACCTTCATGTGTAGTCATTGATGCTCATATTTTCTCTCTGCACATTATGCAACTCCTACTTGAGCTGCATTTTCCTGGCTTGCGTATTTGTGCTATAGATTTTTTTCAAAGTATCCCACGCCTCCTTTGGCATGCTTGCATCCTAAATATGCACAATCATAGAATCTAAAATACTCATAGATAGCCAGTATATAACTTTTCTGGCTCTCTCATGCCAGCCTTTAAATGCCTACAACTCCTATTGATTGGGAACATTAGGAATAACTGGTTCTTGTTCAACTCTAGTAATGAACTCCCAATAGCCTTTTCCCTTAAGGAAATTCGTCATTCTAAACTCCCATGCTTGGAATTTTTTCTTGTCAAGATTTTCAGTGACAATCTGTGAAAGAGCATCAAACGCCATTACAGAACACTGCAAAATATTCTATCACTACAAAAAAACACAACTTCTACCTCACAAGTGCAAATCTGCAAAATTGACCAGAGTGGTATTTAACCACACAGTCACTTCCACACAGTCACCAGTGCAAATCTGCAAAACTGACCAGAGTGGTATTTATGCATCAATAGGCAATAAGAATGATTCAGTCACTCCCAATATCTCTGCACACAGGCATACGATGTAATTTTTGTGATAACTTTTCACCGACCTGTAGAACAGTGGTCACATAGCAAAAATAGAGCACTTTCCTGAGTGCATGCGGAAAACTTCTACCACCAAAACGGGCCCCAAAATGGCCTCGAATCAAAAAAATAATTTCACTGAGAGCTTTGCCCTTGCCTGTGGCATATACTGCCGTCTCGACACATCGTGAAGGGCGTCCCACTCTTGCACTTTTCGGCTATGCTACCTCCAGAGATTTGCTCCCAAACTCAAAAAAAAAGGAAAGTAACACTGATCCTCTTACTAGGACACCGCGAACTTGGTTTGCTTTCTTGAGCTCCTTACCAAAAACTGAGCTTTGATACCATGTGAAGAGAGTGGGAGAGAAGGAAGGAGTCTCACTTGTAGCTTTCTCACATACACAATGGGGGAATATACACAAAGGTGGAGGCTGAAAATAGTTTTCTTCTTCTTAGCTGTGAAATTCAAAAGAACTCTAAGTACAAAAGAATAGGTGAACCCTATATGTGGGTCTCAAACCAAACTCAGCTAACTAAGGTGGCATACTAACTGAGCCATGAATTAGTGTACATAAAGATAGCTGTCATCTAGCTATTATTCATGGGCAGTGTACTAATTGCATCTGCAGCTAACAAGTGGATGACATAAATGCACAACAATCACCCTGGCATATCATGAGTGGAGCTTGATATCTCAATATTATGTGCTCAGTTTGATTGCCAAAGACACAAAAATCATCAAGGAATAGGTTTTAAGGTACTTTTGAAAATCTCCTAGACCAAGTGGCACTAAAATGTGGAAGGTGCATTTTTTAGCCTAAACGTCATCACACTAGAGAAAAAGACACCCCATTTGATAGTGAATGATGTCTTCTCCTAGTGCTCTTCTGCCATTTGAACCTAGTTGTAGCTACTAAAGCTATCGAGGAATAAGTACATCTTATATCCGGCCACGACATTGAGCATAATGGTAAGGGAAATGGATCCATCATTGTTGCAGCATTTAGTTGGCAATAATCCACATAGATTCATAATTTGTTGTCTTTCTAGGATACAATAACAATGGGGGAAATCCATGTGGCACAGTCAATCAGATAGATAAATCACATGTGCGATAACTTGTCAAGCTCTTCTTTGACCCTCTTGGCATAGTTGGAGTTTTGCTACCTGGAGATGGCTTTTGTATTCTCTTTAAGCACAATCTAGTGCTTATGGAACTGAAATGTTGGGTTGAGACGGGAGCTAACACAGACAATCTTGGGGTTGAGATTGAGATCCATGAGGCCATCCTCCTTAATATTATTTGAGTGGTGAAGCTCTCATTCAAAGGCTTTCTCTACTTGAATCAGCTCCGTGATTCCACAGAGGTCTTCCAATTGATGTCATACCGAACACTGAGGTCATCTTTGTCATCTCCCCTGATACTTGGGGCAATCATTTCTTTAGGAAATTGGTACTTTTCCTAGATGGACACATTGACTTCAAATAGGGCAATCAGGGCTAGGTTTCTCTTTAGTACTCCTCTTCCACGTCACATCATCTAATCCATCAATCATATTCACAATTTTGGCTATCTGTGGCAGAAGATGTGTATGAATTGTTTGCTTCACAATGATGGAAAATATGAATAAATTCTTCTTATCCTTTTGGATGGTGATCTAGCAAGAGTGCCAGTCCAATTTAATTCACACCTAGTGGAGCTAGGGACTTTGCAACAACATGGGGTAAGCTTGAGATTTGCAACTATGATAGATGCATCATAGAGTAAGCCCATTGGCTATGCTTGCCCATTGGTCATCCATTCTATTGCAAATGGAAGTGGCTCCCAACCTGAGAATCCAACCCACTCACACATAAAATCAAACATTATATTGACACCAAGACCACCATTGAACAAAACTATCAAAGTCGCTTCTCCCTAAATGGTCACTACGATTAGATCAATGTTATTGTCATCTATCATCCCTTCAGGCCCATTTGGATGTAGCACGAGATAAATAGTGTAGACTTGCAAAGTTACACCCATGGGACTTGCATCACAGAATGTGGAAAGTACCCTATTCAAAGGATCAACCTTTGGGATTGGTGTAGTCAAGTCACGTGGAGCGAGAATTTAATTGGATAGTTTGCTAGTGGAAGGAAGGTACAAGATTCAGTAGCTTCTTAATCAACATGCTGATGTTGAAATCCTTCAATGCATCCCAAATATCTCCACTGGCATTAGATGATAATGCCTCCTCCATGCTCGGGTTACCACTATAGGTTGTGTTACACCTTGTGCATCGAGATTGACCTTTGTGGCACACTTTGTGTGACAAAATATGAAGAGGGGAGAGGAGAAGAGTGGAGATGAGGAGAGAGGGCACAGCTAGAGAGCACACCACAAATGACTAACTGTACACTAGAATTAGTTGAAAAAATAGAATATATACAAACCCTTTTAGGGTTAGGGTTAGGGGATCTAACCCTTTCCTTTATAGCACTCTATAAGGTTAGTGCTATGCACATATGATCACGTGATGGTGCTATGCACACATGATCACATGATGTTGAGCGTGAACTCTCAACACCTTCCCTCAAGATCAACATCATGAAGTAGGCCTTCCCTCAAGATGATGATTCTGGGGAATCGAAGAAGGACTGAGCATTACATTCCATCACACCCCTTTAATGGGAATGTCCTTCCTCTGTATCAAACCAAGAGCTAGTCGGTGTTTCTCGAATAGCTCTTTACCGAGTGGTTTGGTAAAGATGTCTGCAACATTTTCTTTGCTATCACAATGCTGCAGTGTGATGTCACCAAGTAACACTCTTTCTCTGATGAAGTGCTCTCTGACATCAATGTGCTTTGTTCTGGAGTGATATACTGGATTTTTGGCCAATGCTTGAGCCGATTGATTATCACAGTATATTGTTGTTGGCTTTGACTCATCAAAGTAATCTGTTTCTGACAATAGTCTTCTGAGCCATATAGCCTCACATGCACCTGTAGTGAGTGCCCTATATTCTGCTTCAGTTGAAGACAAAGAAACAGTTGGCTGTTTGTTTGACAACCATGATATAGCACCTTGACCAAGGAAAAATGCATATCCCTGTGTCGATCTCCTGGTCTCATGATCTCCAGCATAGTCACTATCACAGTATCCATGCAACCGTGGATGACTTCCTCTGTATTCTATCCCAAACTGTCTTGTACCTCTGATGTATCTCAAGACTCTTTTGGTTGCATTCCAGTGAGACTGTTTTGGATTTGCCATAAACTGTGCTAGTGAGCTTACTGCATAACAAATATCTGGCCGTGTGATTGTCAGATATATAAGAGATCCAATGAGTTGCCTGTAGTATCTGTCATTGACTGTAGGCTTTTCTGAATCTTTAGTAAGTTTCAAACTCTGTTCCATGGGAGTGGCTGCAATCTTGCAATCTGCCATATGAAACTTCTTCAGGAGACTGTCAACATATTTGAGCTGACTCATGAATGTGCTATCGGAATCTCTCCAGAACTCAATTCCAAGACAATAGTGCATAAGTCCAAGATCTTTCATGTCGAACTCTGCAGATTAGTCTTGTTTTAATTTTCTGATGAAGCTATCCTTGCTTCCTGTCACAATCAGATCATCTACGTACAAAAGTGCAATAGTAATATCTTCCCCTTGAACTTTGTAGTAGAGAGTATGATCTGCATTGGACTTTATGTATCCCAGATCAGCAAAATATTTGTCAATTCTGCTGTACCAACTTCTGGGTGCTTGTTTTAAGCCGTAGAGACTTTTCTTGAGATGGCAAACCTTATTCTCTTTTCTTGGTTCAACATAACCGGCTGGTTGTTGCATGTAGACATCCTCATCTAGATAACCATTGAGAAATGCATTCTTGACATCGAGCTGATACACATTCCATTTACTGAGTGTCGCTAGTGATATCAAGAACTGTATGGAATCCATCTTTGCTACTGGAGCATAAGTCTCATCATAATCTTGGTCATATTGTTGTGCAAATCCTTTTGCAACTAATCTGGCTTTGTATCTCTGAATACTGCCATCTGGATTGTACTTCACTTTGTATACCCATTTGTTGGCTATGGCCTTCTTTCCTGGTGGAAGGTCGCATAATTCCCAAGTGTTATTTTTATACAAAGCATCCATTTCTTCATTCATGGCAGTTTGCCATTCTGGCTTATCTACTGCATCTTCGAAGTACACTGGCTCTTCTGTAGCCATGATGGTAGTCATAAGAGCATAGTTGGTGGTTTCCACCTGAATTGCTTTGCCTTTCTGAGCATATGTCAATCTGGCTGGTGGTTTGCTTTCCCTAGTAGACCGTCTGAGCTGCTGTGGCGCTGATTGGGGTGTTGCTGGCAATTCTTGCTCTTCTTCATCAACCTGTTCTGTAGGTGACTGTGAAGTCGATGCTTCTATCTCCTGTGTAGGTGAGGTTTTCCATTCTGATTCCTCATCGAAGATTACATCTCTGGAGATAATGACTTTGCGGTTGATGGGATCATACAATTTGTATGCTTTGCTTTCTTCACTGTAGCCAACCATGATGCATTTGCGTGACTTCCCATCCAATTTCCTGCGATGATCATCATGTATGTGGGCATATGCTATGCAACCAAATATGCGGAGATGCCCAATGCGTGGCTTTTGGCCAGTGAATGCTTCATAAGGAGTCATACCTTGTATCGGTTCGGTAGGAAGCCGATTAAGCAAGTAGTTAGCTGTAGCTATTGCTTCTGCCCAATACTGATTTGGAAGATGCTTTTCACTAAGCATTGCTCTAGCACTGTCTGCTAAAGTCCCATTCTTCCTTTCAGCTATTGCATTTTGCTGAGGAGTATCTGCACATGTGAATTGTCTTCGAATGCCGTGAGTTTTGCAAAAGTTGATGAAGGCTGAAGACATGTATTCACCTCCTCTGTCTGATCTCATGACCTTGATCTTTCTGCCTGTTTGGTTTTCTACCATGGCTTTGAATTCTTGAAATCTGGCAAACACTTCAGATTTCTCTTTCAGAAAGTAGACCCAACAATATCTGCTATAGTCGTCGATGAAGGTCAAGTAATAAAGTGAACCATTGATGCTGCGGGTCTGGGCATAACCCCATACATCTGTATGAATTAAATCAAGAATACCTCGTGCACGAGAGGTACTTCTGACAAAGTTGGTTCGCTTTTGTTTGTCGAAGCAGCATGCTTCACAAACCTTTCCAAGAAACTGTAGCTTCGGAATCCCAATTGCCATATTTTGATTCCTGAGATCTAACAAGTACTTGAAGTTGACATGACCATATCTCTTGTGCCATTTTGCGGATAGTGGCATTTGTTGCATTTGAGCTGACATGGCATGCTTATCTGGTACTGTAGCTAGCATCCTGTATAAGCGTCCTTCCTTGACACCTTTTGCTACTAGCTGACCTCTTTTGGATTTGTCTCTGATAGTGCATTCATCACCGTCGAAGATGACTTTGTAGTTGTGTTCCGTCATTTGACCTACTAATAAAAGGTTCTTGCTGAGCTTCGGAACATAGAGCACATCTTTGACTAATCCTTTTGTACCAGTAAAATTGTTCATAGGGATAACACCTGTCCCTTGAACCGGATTCGGTGTATTGTCTGCTGTATAGATGACATTCTTTTGACCTTCTAATGGCTTCATTTCTGTGAACCATTCCTGATGATTTGTCATATGAGATGATGCACCGCTGTCGATGTACCAAGGATCCTGTTCCACTTGGCCGACTTGATAGCTAAAATCCTCTTTGGGATTGAAATCAGTGTCTAGGTGCATTGTATCAGTCTGATGCAATTCCTCACTTGCAAGAAACATATTTCCATGTTCATTTGCAAAATGATTGTGACTAGAATGTCCACCATGATGATTTCCTCTTCCTCGGGAATTCCCTCGATTACTGTTGGATTGACCGCCTTGGTCATACTGCTTCTTGCGGCAATCTCTTTCATAGTGTCCAAACTTGTGACAATAGTTGCATTGAATGTTTGACACATTGGTGGATGCATTCCCTCGTCCTTGGAATCTTCCTCGGTTGGAATGATTTCCTCTTTGCTGATTTTGATGTTGCTGAGGATGCTGCTGATGCTGATGCTGATTCTGACTTTGATTTTGTTGATGATGATGACCACTTTTCTGATATGATCTACCTCTGTTTCTGCCTTTGCCTCTGCTTCTGTCTGAAGCTGTGAATGCCTGATCATTAGAATGACCTTTACGTGCTTGAATGGCCTGAGTCCTGAGTTCTTCACCAAGTAGAACTGACTGAAGTTCTTCCAGTGTTGGAATTTGCCGTTGGATGGCAATACTCTGGACTAGATTCTCATATCCTTCTCCTAGTCCATTCAGGATTACTTGAACCATTTCTGCGGGATTCATAGTCTCTCCTGCTGCTGCAAGTTGATTGTTGTAGTCTTTGATGCGGAGTACATAAGCATGACCGGTTTCACTGCTATTGCGGAAACTCTGGTTGATCTGGTTTCTTAGGGTGAGAATCCTGGATGTGTTCTTGGACTCGTAGAGAGCTGCGAACATATCCCATGCTTCTTTTGATGTCTTGACTGTGTTGAGCTGTCCTAGCATGACATCTTGCACATTCTGCTTGATCAGGTGATAGGCATACTTGTCTTTCTTATCCCATTCTGCTTGAGCTCGGGCAATGGCAGGATCTGCTACTGGTGCGGAAACTGTTTGTGTAGATGTAGATCCCGATGTAGATCCCGTTGCTGGTGCTGTGACAACAGATGGAGTAGAGCTACTGGTGGCTGGATCGGCCAATGGTCTAGGTATGGATCCATCGACATACTCCCATTTGTCCTGAAGCACAAGAATGGTCTCCATTCGGTATTTCCATGTACCGTAATTGGAGTTGTCTAACTTAGCAGATGCCTCCAGATTGAGGTTGCTAGTCGACATGGTGCAAACAATGTACTCAAAAGTGTCCTGAAAAAACTCTGTATGAATCAACTGCAAATACACTGAAGATGCCAAGTGAAATCTCTGTACCGTCGGTGAAGATAGAACTGCTGTAAATAAGATCTGACCTGTGTTACAAGGCTTGTGGCAATGATGCCGGGAATAGCCAAGAGGCTTTACAAGGCTAAAAAATGATGTGCACGATGCCGTGAGATAGCCAAATAGGCTTTACAATGGTGGCATGTGTGTGTGAAATCAAGTGCTATCTGCCCACTGAATCAATCTGCAATGCCTCTGAACTCTGAAGTCTGCTCACTGAACTGATGAACGTAAGGTTTCCGGTAATGTAATGATGTGAAATCGGATGTGAGCGTATGGACTGACTCCGAGTAGGTACTAGTCGGGAATTTCGGGCATGGCTTAGATTGGCAACTTGGGGAATTCAAAGCGTCCCCTCTATGGCGATCTAGTCTACTCTGATCTAGATCTAAACCAACCGTCGATCGATGAAAGAGCAGTAAATAATTCCTTTTCCTTTGTTCTTTTTAAGTGCTGGGTCAGATGCGTCGATGTAGAGGCAAATGTGCGTGAAGGAAGTGGTTTTGTCGGCGAGGCTCAAATGTGAGTGTAACTTGTGCCGAAATGTGCGCGTGATGTAACGAGCGCGTAGAGCACAAAAAATCGAGCGACTTTCCTTTTTGGAGCACCCTCAAATTCTTCCTGGATCAAGAGATATGACTTGATCTAGGTGGAGGGGCAAAAGGAGTGCGAATGGTGCTCAATGATGATGTGTCACTGTGAGTCACATGCAGTGATGATGTGGCACTGTGCTTAGCAAGAGGTGTGCCAGTGAAGCTCTATGCTGAGGTGGCAGGAGTGTGCACATGCAGTGTGTGCACAGTGTGCCTGGCAAGGGACTGTGCCTGCAGAGGGTCAGTGCTGACTGGACTGCTGAGGTGGCACAGATGATGTCAGCAAGGTGACGTGGCACTGATGACGTGGCCTGATGACGTGGTAAATGATGTGGCAGTGCTGACGTGGTAGTGCTGACGTGGCAGATGATGTGGCAATGCTGACGTGGCAGATGACGTGGCAGTTGATGTGGCAGTGATGACGTGGCAGCTGATGTGGCAGTGATGATGTGGTAGCTGACGTGGCAATGATGACGTGGCAGCTGATGTGGCAGTGATGATGTGGCAGCTGACGTGGTAGTGCTGACGTGGCAGATAAGATGATGTGGCAAATGGATAAGTGCCACGTGTCAGTTGATTGACCACACCTCTGTGTGGTGACCCTTGTGATAGGGTGAGTGGATAAGTGCCACGTGTCGTAAGGACGACGATTGAAATCTTTGAGATTCTGACGGAATCTCAAAGATTCTGTCTTCTTCTTCGTTGGAGCCCTCTGGAGATCTCCGCTCGTTGGTGGCGCCCGTGTTGCAGTAGATGGCGATGGAGATGGCACGTGAGTTCGCGATGAGATCCTTGGAGCTGGTGTGGGCGGATGTCCTCGACGAAGAGTCGCTGAGAGCTGCGGTCGATGGCTGCGTTGGAGTTTTTTTTTCGGCGTTGCAATATGCTTGTCGTTGGCGTGGCGACAGAGGTCGTGGTGACCGCCGAGGCCCCCGCAGAGGTGCCCGCCGTGAAGAGGAGGTATGGAGCCAAAGCACTAACCGTGCAGGAGCAACGATGTGGGAACTAATAGCAGCCGTTTGGGAGGGCGTTGCACTAGCTAGCAGAGCAAGCTAAAGGCAAGAGAACGTCGCTGGAGCAGCAGATGGAGCATCCCGATTGAAGTCCCATTGGGAAGGCTGAGCGATGGCACTCGAAATCCTTGGAGCTGGCCGATCATGACTGTTAACCATGACAAAATATGAAGAGGACTGCAGACGCTGGCATTCGAGTGGCGATGAAGGCGGCTGGCTGTAGTGAGCTTGGACTGCGACCGTTCGTTGTAGAAGGACTAGAACGAGCCAAAGTCGAACGGCTCGTCTCCAAGGTAGCAGTCGCGCAATGAGGTTGTAGAAGAGCCTTGGAAGCCTTGGCTCTTGGCGATGATGGAGTCGTTGTAGCTAGTCGGCCGCCCTTGCTGCTTTGGAGTCTCTCTTTCTCTCTGATATGGAGGCTCTTTCTTCTAATCTCTCAGAGTCCTCTATTCCTCATAGAGATTCTCACACTTTCTCTCAGCATGAATGGATTTCAATCTCTTACTCTTACAGAAAGAAGAACTCTCTCTCTCATAAGATTATGAAGAACTCTCCCTATTTTTCTCACAAACATAATGGATGGACAATCTCTCTCTCACTCATAATGGAAGTCCTCACAAAGAATGAACGGAATGAATAACTCTCAAAGGAGATGACGGAAATCTTCTTTCAATGGACGGAAATTCTCTCAACAGAAGTGAACGGAAGAATCTCACAATCACTCAAGAGAACTCTCAATCTCACAATCTCTCTCACACTCTCAAGAATCTCAATGTCTCAACGGAAGACAAGGGAGCTCTGATACCATGAAAAAATATGAAGAGGGGAGAGGAGAAGAGTGGAGATGAGGAGAGAGGGCACAGCTAGAGAGCACACCACAAATGACTAACTGTACACTAGAATTAGTTGAAAAAATAGAATATATACAAACCCTTTTAGGGTTAGGGTTAGGGGATCTAACCCTTTCCTTTATAGCACTCTATAAGGTTAGTGCTATGCACATATGATCACGTGATGGTGCTATGCACACATGATCACATGATGTTGAGCGTGAACTCTCAACATTGTGCACCAATATTTACCTCCCCTATTTGCAGCACATTTTGCATACTAGGATTTACCGTCACCACTTGTGGCCTACTCAACCCATTGGACTTGCTAATTTCCAAGCACTGTTTGTACATCAATTTGGAGGATATCTAGAAGTGTGCCAATGGGGGGCTATAGTTCTTCGACCAACTACAACACCATAGTACAAATGTCCTCTTGAACTTGCCAATCATAAGAAGACTTAGGTTTCCAGATGATGCGATGCTCGTTTGGCAATGCATGACCTGGTGAGATATTCATTGCCTTTATCACAACAATGACGTTAGGGGAATCATTTGTATTCTAATCCTATGGCTCAACAAGATCCTCAATGTGTACCACAATTACCTGTGGGGATGCTGGAGGCATCGCAACTATTTCTACACGAAGCCACTCCTTCTCACTTGATGCCATTTTAATAGTTCACACTTGATCTTATAGTGATTGAGAATGTTAGAATAAAATTATACAATTGAAAGGGGAGACTGATGTTTGTAGCCTGTTGGCATGGGTGATGGGAACAACCATCGGCGTCTGACTTTCCAAACTGCTCGTGTCCTAATTTTCAAAAAAGGGAAGCAAAGCATGAGACATATCTTCCTTGCAAACACATGTATTATGTTTTCTTGCAAGTCTTGGACTTGGATGCAACTATGCACGATTTTATGCACCAAGTAGCATTAACAAAGGCGAAACTGTTCCAAGCACTTTCAAGCTGTTGTTTCCATGCAAACTCTAGAATGCCTTGATGAATTGTATTCCACCTACACATTTTGTCTAAGACAATTTTGGATGTATTTGGGCAAAGGAGTTTTTTGGAGTTATGTTTGGATCACTTAACTGAAAAAATGGCTACTTTGATTCCTTTTATTGACATTATATATAGTAAGAGCTTTCTTTTAATGGAATGATTTTTGTAGATTATTGCCATGGATTATTTACGTAGTGTATGTTTCCCTATACACAACACACCTTTCAATGCTTTTGGGTGAATGATTTTTTGTTTTTTAGCTTGGATCTTTCTTTCAGTGTTTAGTTCAATTTTGGAAATGGACTTTATACAAGTCCAATTTTTTGGAATACAATGTTATTTGTAATTATAATACTTGAAATTCTAAGCTTTCATTGACAAGTAGAAGAAGAGTCCCAAATATTGGCATGTCTTGTTTTGCTAGAAATTTATAGTATCCTACATCAGCCATGTCTACTAAAGGTATGACTCCAAAGATAGGTCAACTTTGAAAGCTACATATTACGGTTGTTGTCATAACTTTTAAAAGAGGCTCATGATTTAATTTATATGGACACTACATCTATGATCAATTCAAGAAAAGGACTCATTAAAGTAAAATTTTACTTAGAAAAGCACATTTCATATCTTGAATTGATCCGAAAGAAATCATTTCTTCAAATTGATCATTAAGCTCAATTTGAGACAAGGCTTTTATAAGTGAAATTTTATATAGAGAAGCAAATTTGTAGCCTAGTTCACCCATAAATGGATGCACTAGAAAAAAATGAATTCATACATGTGCAATGCTCTTTGAATAATCCCACATTATTCATCATTTTGCATTAGTTTCTTTTAGAGTCACTACCTTGCAATGAGGCTCAGGGGGTGCACTATTAAGAAATAGTAGGTATCACATGCGCTCAAGGGGTATTTAAAAAACCCCTCAACTAATTTTTTTTCCTCTCAATAAAACCACCCCTCTTCACTTATGAACTAATAGATTTTCCCCTAAAGTTCAATTTCAAAACCCCTCTTGTTATTGTAAATTTGTTAAATTTTTTTCAAAAGTGGCATTAAAATACCCCTCCTTTTGAATGCATGTGGTACACTAATTTTTTTGGAGCCCTCGAGCAATGAGACTCATAAGCATGTCAAACATGGCTCCATTTTGCTTTTTTCTTTCTTCAACCATCTTGGGTTTCTTTGCACTAGTTTAGGGGGAACAAGTTGGTGACATGTATACCTAGGGGCGGAAAAAAATAAGCATCAATTTTTTGCAAATTTGACAACCCCCACTAATGCATTGAAGATTTTCACTAAATTTACTTCTCTTGGACACATCACCTGTCCCTCACCTGTGTCCTACCCTGTCATCTGAACATTACCCCAGAATCTAATTCGCTTGCATCCATCACCTTGGCTTCTTTCCCTCCCTGCTTCTTTTTAAAAACAATTATCCCGTACTTCTTAGGGGCATTTGCCCTCATGGCTCTCCCTACTCCTTAGGGTTTTTGGGAAGTTGAAATGTGCATAATTTTGTATTTCTATCACAAAACTTTCAAGCGAGTCTTTGTTTCTCTTCACAAGCAAGCTCGTCTCATAAATAAAATAGTTTCTCATTTCTTCATTTGCTTTCTTTATTTAAAATAAGGAACCAGATGGGGCAATGCAATTTTTCATGAGTTGCAAAAGAACTAGACAGAGGTTGCAAGGTAAGAAAGTTGATATACCCGATCAAGGTACAAGGAGGAGGCTGAAATGGAAACTGATGATACAATATCCAAATGGCAACAAAATACACGTTTTCAATTAATGTAGAGGGAGAGACAACGCTAGGAAAAATTCCTCCTTACTGAGCAACTAACCTTGGAGGCAACAGATCAACTCCTTTAAGCAGTGCCATCTGCTGAGATATGGTGCCATGAGCACATAGATTAAAGGCTAAGGTATGGTATAGGAAAGAATTAAAGTAGCCACCCTAGGATGTGGACTACATGATGTGGAGATGTGGATTGAGAATATCCACAAGGAGAGATGTGGATTAGAGGATCCCAAAGATGTTGACTATTCAAAGGGCACTCTCGATATAAGAGACCTATCATGTATTGTTGAACAGAGAGAAATGCACATGCACTCTGATTCTTTTATGAGTCTAAGCTAATCTATCTTGGAACCTAATTGACTTGAGGTACATGTCATGAGCATTGTCTTCATTATGTTTCCACATAGGTTCCATCCACCTTAGGCTCCATAGATCCTGAGGCACTCCAATTTTATCATGGTATCAGAGCTTAGGTCTAGTCTCCTAAATTAGTTGTAGGCATGACTTAGGAGCTCATGTTTTTTTTTTTCTCCTAGGTTAGTTCTAGTTTTAGATTGAGAGTTATCTTCCATGGCGGAGAGAATTTCAGTATGTGTTGGGGAAGTTCCACTCATTGAGAGAGCTTGAGAGTTGTTTAACTCTGTTCTTTAAGAGAGAGTCAAGGGAGAGTCTGTTTGGTATACTCTGCATGTTTTTTGGTTTCAGAAGATTTCAGTTTCTTCTGTGAGTAAGAGCAATCTCCTTAGGGCCTTGCATCAAGCTCTCCATCTACAAGCCTAGACTGCAATTGATTGGTGACTTCTACATGGCTTTCATCCATCATAGCAGTTGCTTGTGTGAACTCGCACCATCAGGCTGCCAATGGAAATTTCCCTCCACTGTGGACTTCCAACTTTGAGTACCATCCCGATCGATCTAGCCCTTCCTCTGGATTGACGAGGGATTGAAGAATATAAGTCTGCTCTCCATTGAAGGAAATGGCCACTTGAACATGTTCCATCTACCTCCACCAGTGCATTGAAGGACAAATTGATGTATGTGTGTGTGTTCCTATGGGCTAGGAGTCCTATGCTAGGAGTGTGTGAGTGTAGCTGTGCTAGAAGGTTCTAGTGACGACAGTTAGGTATGTCAGGTTGGTGTGATGTGTGGATTTGGAGTGATCATAGGAGGTGACTAATTGAGATAATCATTGAGATGATTGTGGATCTGGGATCTACCAACATGGAGGTAGTTGCCTATATATGTAACCACTCATGAATAAAGAAGTGTTCATTGTGATTCATCTTTGACTCATTATTCAATCCATGAACCAACATGTGGTATCCGAGCTTGCTAAGAATCCTAGTGCCTAGGAAGAGTATCCATGAGATGAGAGAGAGAGAGAGAGAGAGAGAGAGAGAGAGAGAGAGAGAGAGATGAACTATGATACAAAGACTATAGTATAGGGGCAAACCATGAGGGCTCAATGGTGCTTGCATTAATGGGGTTCAGAGGGCTAGAGTCTGCCGAGGTTAATCCTACACTTAAGCATTAATAAATGTTGAGATATCGAGCTCCACTCGCGATATGCCAGGGTGATTGTTGTGCATTTATGTCACCGACTTGTTAGCTGGAGATGCGGCTGGAGATGCGGTTGGTACACCGCCCACGAATAATAGCTGGATGACAGCTATCCTTAACTACACTAGTTCGTGGCTCAGTTAGTATGCCACCTTAGTTAGTTGAGTTTGGTTTGAGACCCACATATAGGGTTCTTCTATCTCTTTGTACTTGAGTTCTTTTGGCTTTACACAACTAAGAAGAGGAAAACTGTTTTCAGCCTCCACCTTTGTGTGTATTCCCCCATTGTGCATGTGAGAAAGCTGCAAGTGAGACTCCTTCCCTCTCTCCCACAATCTTCACATGGTATCAGAGCCTTGTTCGTGGTAAGGAGCTCAAGAAAGCAAGCCAAGTTCGTGGTGTCTTTGTAAGAGGACCAGTGTTGATTTCCTATTTCGAGTTTGGGAGCAAATCTCTGCAGGTAGCACAGCCAGAAGTGCAGGAGTGCACTGTTTCAGATTGAGATGCCCTTCGCGGTGTGGCGAGAGTGCAGTATATGCTGCGGGATATGGCGAAGCCCTCAGTGACTTTATTTTTCTGATTTGAGGCCGTTTCGGGGCCCGTTTTGAAGGCGGAAGTTCTTCGTAGGCACTCAGAGAAAGGCCCTGTTTTTTGCTGTGCGACCACTGCGCGACCACTGCTGCGCGACCATTGCGCGGCTAGTCGGTGGAAAGGTGCTGCAGAAATTGCATCGTATGCCTGTGTGCAGAGATACTGGGAGTTGCAGATTCATGCCTATTGCCTGTTGATGCAAAATCGTCACTAGGAAGTGACTGTGTGGTGAAATACCACTCTCGTCGGTTTTGCAGATCTGCCCGTGTGAGGCAAAAGCTGTGTTTTTTGCAGTGACAGAATATTTTGCAGTGTTCTGTAATGGCATCTGATTCTCTTTCACAGATTGTCACTGAAAAGCTTGACAAGAACAACTTCCAAGCATGGAAGTTTAGAATGACGAATTTCTTGATGGGAAAAGGCTATTGGGAATTCATTACAGGAAATGAAGAAGAACCTATTCTTCCTAATGTTCCCAGTCAACAGGAAATGCAGGCATTCAAAGGATGGCATGAGAGAGCCAGGAGTACTGGCTGTCTATCAGTATTTCGGACTCCATGATTGTGCATATTCAGGATGCAAATACGCCAAAGGAGGCATGGGATACTTTGGCAAAAATGTATAGCACAAATACGCAAGCCAGGAAAATGCAACTCAAACAGGAGTTGCACAATGTGCAGAGAGAAAATTTGAGCATAAATGACTACCACATGAAAGTGAAGAAAATTGCAGATGCACTTGCTTCCATTGGGTCGCCAGTGGATGATGATGATTTGGTTTCTGTGACCTTGAATGGTCTAGGAAAGGATTATGCACAGTTCCGAACATCCATTGCTGTTCGTGAAAACTTTCCTGATTTTGAGGAGTTGATTGCTCTTCTAATTTCTGAAGAGCAGAGAAATGGGGGTGCATCTTCTTCAGCAGGAACTTCAAAAGAAACTGCCTTCTACTCAAATGCTGGCAGAGGTAGAGGCAGAGGTAGAGGAGGCCGATCTGCAGGCCATGGTAGAAATCAGAATATGCAGCAAATGCAAGAAAACCAGTCCTATGCAGGAGGACGTGGTAACTCTAGAGGCAGGGGGAGCCAAAGAGGCCGTGGTGGATGGCAGAGAAGCCAAAATGCAAACAGCAATGTTGAATGCTACTATTGTGGCAAAATGGGTCATATGGCTAAAGACTGCTACAAAAAGCAGAATGACATTATGAGTGGAAAATTACAGCAAGGCAATTATGCATCCTCTAGTAGACAGGGTGATGACAGAAATGAGCATTTGTTTATGGTGCAGCATATGACAAATTCTGTAACAAGTGCAGAAGAAAGCAATGATGTGTGGTATATTGACTCGGGTGCATCAAACCACATGACAGGTCACGCTGAATGGATGCAGGATGCAAGAAAAATGGAAAAACCAGGATTTGTGGAGACTGGTGATGATACTGCACATCCTATTGTGCAGATTGGCAAAATTCCTTTGTCTATGCAAGATGGGAAAAAGAAATACTTGTCTGATGTATTTCATGTCCCGAACATCACCAAGAACCTGGTTTCTATTGGTCAAATGGTTGAGCAGGGCTTGCAGGTTAGATTTAATCCTCATGGATGCTTTGTTGAGGATATGAAAAATAACAGTCGCTTGATAGCAAAAGGAAAGAAGAACGGCAGGATGTTTACGTTGGATGCAAACATGCCTGAATTGAGTGCAGCAATGTTTGCACATGGGACCGGTGTAGTTGCAGATATTGATATCTGGCACAAACGCATTGGTCATGTTAATATACAGCGACTAAAATCAATGCAAGCCCAAAATATTGTTGCAGGATTGCCTAAATTCAAGGTTGCAGAAATGCACAAGGTTTGTGAAGCCTGTCAATTTGGGAAACAGGCAAGGAAACCTTTTCCTAGGCATGTTCAAGAGAGTAAAAAGCCATTGGAATTAATCCACTCTGATGTGTGGACTACAAAAGCTACATCTATTGGAGGCTGTCACTATTTTGTCACATTTATTGATGACTTCAGCAAAAAACTGTGGGTGTATTTTATGAAAAAGAAAAGTGAAGTGTTTGGGCACTTCAAAGCTTTCAAAGCTATGGTTTAAAAAGAAAGGCCTGCAAATAAAATGCCTAAGGTCAGATGGAGGGGGAGAGTACCTCTCAAATGAGTTTGCAAGGTTCTTGCAGGAGCATGGTATAAAGCAGCAATATTCATGCAGTCATACCCCACAGCAAAATGGAATTGCAGAAAGAAAAAACAGGCATATTGGAGAGGTATCTCGGGCTATGCTAAATGAAAAAGATCTACCAGATTATTATTGGGCTGAAGCAGTTGCTACAGCAGTCTATATAATGAACAGGACTCCCACTGCAGCAATACATGGCATGATGCCAGAGGAGATGTATACTGGTAGGAAACCAGATATTTCTCATTTGAAGATTTTTGGTTGCATTGCCTATGTCCATGTGCCAGATGAGTTGAGGCCCAAGTTGGATCCAAAAGCTGAGAAGTGCGTCTTTATTGGTTATTCTCTGCAGCAGAAAGGGTATAGATGCTATAACCCTTCTACACGTAAGTTCACAGTGAGCAGAGATGTTGTTTTTGATGAGATGAGCAGCTGGTATAAACCAATAAATGTGATGATTGATGTAGATGCACAAAATGGTAATGCTACACAGAATGCACAGCAGTAATCACAAAATATCAGTGGACCTGGAGTGTCCTCTACCAGTGGTTCACATACTTCACCATGGACAGGCAGATTGAGATCAGGAGAATCCCCTCAAAGCAATGCAGAGAGTGGTACGCAGGTATCACGAAAAGGAAAAGAGAAGGTAGATCAGCCCATGTATGATGTGAATGCAGGTCACTCTTGTGTGGATGGTGAATCCAGTGGCTCAGAACAGAGCATTGATGATGAGTTGGGTATTCCTTCTGTTGTTACACCTGGAGTAAGGAAGACCAGGGATGTTTTGAGAGCACCTGGAAGTGAGCCTATTTTGCGCAGGTCTACCAGGGTTAGGTATCCTTAGGATAGGCTGAAATATGATGGATTTACAGCCATTCACTATGCCTATATGGTCAAAGTGATACAGGAACCAGAACCCACTTCTTTTGAGCAAGCCATGGGAAATGAAAAATGGGAGAAAGCCATGGATGAAGAAATGGATGCCTTGGATGCTAATGCTACGTGGGAATTGGTGCCTTTGCCTAAAGGCAAGAATGCAATTGGTTGTAAGTGGGTTTATAAGATCAAGCACAATGCAGATGGTTTTGTGAATAGATACAAGGCAAGATTAGTTGTCAAGGGGTATGCACAGACATATGGCATTGATTATGAAGAAACTTTCAGCCCGGTTGCAAGGATGGCAACCTTAAGAGCAGCCATTACTATGGCTGCATCAAAGGGATGGTCTTTACATCAGATGGATGTAAAGAATGCCTTCTTGCATGGTGATTTGCAAGAAGAGGTCTTTATGGAGCAGCCAGCAGGTTATGTTCATGCTACTCATCCTGAGTTTGTCAGGTTGAAGAAAGCCTTGTATGGCTTGAAGCAAGCACCTAGAGCATGGTCTGACAAGATAGGACAGTATCTTGTCACTATTGGCTTTCAGATTTCCAAGGCAGATTTCTCACTCTATGTGAGAAAAACAGAGAAAGGGATTATGCTGCTGGTCATTTATGTTGATGATTTGATCATCACAGGTGATAGTGATGAAGATATCCTTCATGTGAAAATGCTATTGAGGCAGAAGTTTGAGATGAAGGATTTGGGAGAGCTGCGTTATTTCTTGGGCATTGAGGTGATTAGATCACCAAGTGGGATACAGCTCTTGCTGCAGAGGTAGTATGGATTGGACATGCTGTCCAAATATGGGATGATAGGCTGTAAGCCTATTTCAGTTCCTTTGGAGCAGAATGTGAAGCTGAGCACAGATGCAGGTGAGCTTCTGGAAGATCCTACTATGTACAGGCGCATAGTAGGAAGTTTGAGTTACATGACTATTACCAGGCCAGATTTGAGCTATGCTGTTGGGTTGGTAAGTCAGTTTATGCAGGCTCCAAGGAAACCGCATTTGGATGCAGCTAGACGCATACTCAGGTATGTGAAGTCCACATTGCAATATGGACTATTTTATGAGGCTGGGGTTCAGATACAGTTGCATGGATACACTGATGCTGATTGGGCTGGTAGCATTTCTGATAGACGATCTACCAGTGGATATGTGTTCTCTTTTGGGAGTGCTGCAGTCACTTGGAGCAGCAAGAAACAGCCTACAGTTGCCTTGTCGAGCACAGAGGCTGAGTACAGGGGTGCAGCAATGGCTGCATGTGAGGTAGCTTGGTTGCATAAGCTACTCTATGATATGCATCAGTCTACAGATGGGCCGGTTGTCATTTATTGTGACAACATGAGCAGTATACACTTGGCAAAGAACCCAGTCTTTCATGCTAGAACAAAGCACATTGAGGTGCATTATCACTATGTGGGGGAGAAGGTTTTACTAGGTCTTATTGATCTAGTTTATGTCAGCACAGAGGATCAGGTAGCTGACATATTCACGAAAGCATTGGGTGCGGAGAAGCTGCGCAAGTTCAGAGACCTGCTTGGTGTGCAGGATTTGGGATTGAGCTCGAGGGGGAGTGTTGAGATATCGAGCTCCACTCGCGATATGCCAGGGTGACTGTTGTGCATTTATGTCACCGACTTGTTAGCTGGAGATGCGGCTGGAGATGCGGTTGGTACACTGCCCACGAATAATAGCTGGATGACAGCTATCCTTATCTACACTAGTTCGTGGCTCAGTTAGTATGCCACCTTAGTTAGTTGAGTTTGGTTTGAGACCCACATATAGGGTTCTTCTATCTCTTTGTACTTGAGTTCTTTTGGCTTTACACAACTAAGAATAGGAAAACTGTTTTCAGCCTCCACCTTTGTGTGTATTCCCCCATTGTGCATGTGAGAAAGCCGCAAGTGAGACTCCTTCCCTCTCTCCCACAATCTTCACAATAAAGAGGTGTTAACAGGATAGGTACTAAGTTAAGAGAATGTGTTGAAAAACATTTGCATAAGCACACAGGTTCTGAATCAAAAGATAGTAACTTGGGCAAATCATGACATAATAGTGAGTCACAATAGTATCAATGTATGAGTAATTGACAAAAATCAGAGCAAGAAGGAAAAGACTAATAGAAATGAACAAAAATAAAAAATGTGAAAAGGAATGAACAGAAAGATGATTGTACCTAGAGAACCCATCTAGAAAGCTATAATCTTCCTTCCCAACTACACTTTCTAGAACATGTTTCGTGAATGGCAATGTGTACTAGTTGTGCCTTGTGGTGGCATTGACCTTTTTCAAGTCCATGCATACTTGGATTTTCCCATTCTTCTTTAGGACCATCATAATGGGCAACTCCCAATCTGTATGCTCTATCTCATGGTGGATGAATCATGCATCTATGAGTTTTTGAATCTCCTTCCTCACTATGAGCACATATTTGGGACTCATAGGATAGGGATGCTGTCGCACTGGCCTGATGTCATCTAACATGGGTATAATGTGTTGCATGACTCCAGTAGGTACACCCTTCATGTCTATATACTTCCAAGCCATGCAATCCTTGTACTCACTTCCTTAACTTTGGCCAGGCCGTTGCATCGAAGAAACCTTCTTCTTGGGTTCTCTTGGCCTACTAGTATAAGGTTTTGTGGTCTTCTATTGTGTAGGCCTTATAATGCAAAGGAACCTGTCACAGGTCCTCCTTTTCATTGTCATCCTCCTCCTCCACTTTTTGGGTTGCTTTTCCCTTGCCCTTGGTGGAAGTCTTCGAGATTTTGGAAATTTGGAGCTTCGGATGTGATGGGGCTCCTCCATGGCAATCATGGAGCCTATTAGAGAGGTAACCTTACTCAATCAAGATCCTCAATTGGAGGAACACTCATGGTGAGTAGTAGTGGCCCCCACATATGTTAGCCAATGGAGGTATGATTTCACTCTACCTTCTCCCTTGCTCACTTTGTGGGTTTGAGCATGTTCAACATTTGGAGGGGCACCACTATATTCAACTCTTCACGCTCGGGGGTTGCTATTTAGAACCCTATTATTTCTTGGATGTCAATGTTTTCTAGAATGTGCATCCAATTTTGAGAGAACCTTGGCTCAGTGCAGGGAGAGGGGCATACTAAAACTTTTATGCCTTCTTCCCATTGCACTCCCTCTTACAAGTTTGGAAAAGTTTCACAAATGTTGTCCTATTTGTTGTGATTCTATGGAAAATAGGTGTCTTGATAGTGAGTTGGTGGGCCTTGTAGGTGTGCAAGTCCACTAGCACGATTGGCTCCTCATGGCATAAATAGATGTTGTCTGTGCACCAATCATGTACGAGTCTGGACCCTGGGGCACTAACTCCCTTTAGTAAGAAAACCTATCAAAATATTGAGTATTAGATGAATTTAACAATATTCCATGAGTAGGAATTATTCAAATTAACATGGTTGTGTTCTACACTAAAAGAGCTTCAAATATGTCTTTACACCTTGAAATTTTGGTAACACATGAAAAAGTTAGATTAATTTGAAAGGAGATGGGTTTTCATATTTTAGTGTTTAAAAAAAAAAAACACCCCCTCATCCAAAAGACCCCCTCCCCTTGGGCCTCACATATTATGAAAATAATGTACAAATCTTAAAATCTTGCATTTTTTTCAATGTATATACTTATAGTTGTTAGGTGGCCAGAGTGGATGGTATTTGACCCTTTGTTGACCTTGAGTCTATGCTCAAATTTCTCTTGGCATTCTTGTACCAAGTTTTGAGCATCTATTAAGTGTTGTTTCTCTAAGACCGCCAGTCTGGATAAGTTTTCTTATGATCTAGTGGAGGTGTGAGGCCTTGGGCATGTAGCATTGGCTTGTTTACCTTTGGATATGATAGATTAGGATCATCTAGGGAAGGGGCTCGTCTAGATGTAGACGAGGTGGTAAGCCTTGGCTGTTTCTTCATATGCACCCGCTTGGATGAGCACTTGATTTGTTCCTTCACCCACCCTTGTGACCTTCTTGGGCTTGGTCTACAAGGACTTATGTGCCTCAAGAATTTGACACATGGAAGCCCTATGCTTCCTTTCCAACTTCTTCATCTCCTTGCATAGGGCCTTGGCGTGCATCCTCATGATGACCTTCAAGGGCATCGCTACTACTTGTCCTTGTTTGATGCTAATGCTCTTGAGTAGGGTGGTTGGAGTCACTGGCCTCCTCAAGGGACAATCCTTAAATAAATGCTCCACTCTACATCCAGTGCTGGGACCTTTTGTGGATTGGACCATTGGGGTGAGATCCCTATAAGGACAATCCTTTAAAAAGTGCAGCCCTTGGCATTTAAAGCATGATATGGGAGGGTTCGATGCACCCTTATATAGGAATCTTGTCTTATGTGGACCTTCACATGTATAGCATTGGATCGTGGGCCTCCATGCCAAGGAATTAATGTCTCTTGCACTGTTTGATATACTGAGACATGATGATCCTCATGTAAAAGGTAGTGACTTATGATGCCACTCCCATACTCATCAGGATGATAGTCAAGATGGATATGATCATTGTTGGGAGTTCATCCTCATGAGAGACTTCTAAGTCACTAACGTTTAGAAAGGGTCATTATGCTTGGGTGCTGATTAGTCATTGTGATCAATCAAGGTTTTGTGATTAGACCATCATCAAGCTCACGTGTTGATAGGTGAGCCAATTCATGGTAAGACACGTGGCAAGAGCATGAGCTATGAGGTCTCTTTATCGACCTGAGTAGGTTCGGGTGCATGTGTGTCTCATGAGAGTATGTGTAGTGCTTTACATATCTGGATATTGTAGAGCAGTAGATTGAAAGCCATATTCTTGAGACAATTATGGCAATTTTGATTGTTTGAGTCATTTTTGCTATGTGTAGTCTCTGATCGCACAGATAGAATTGATAGAAGGCTTTTGTGAATTTTTCTTTTGAGCAAGTTCTCTTGTCATTTCATGTGAGTTAAGCTTCATTTTATGGAGTCTGAGTATCTCTAAACTTTGTGAAAAAATTAGGTTGTTTATGTGAGCATTAAACCTACAGTGGTATCACAGCGGTGGAGAGTAGTCTTGGGAGACTTTATACATGTCACAATACTTGATTCTGAAGGTGATCAATGCTCCAAAAAAGTTGAGGAAGCCAAGGGCAAAGAAAATCTTGAAATCATCATTACACATATTGGTAGATGTGTGCTTTTGTGCTTGACTAAATCCTTTGGATTTTTGAGATGGATATGATGCATAAAGAGAAGTATGGACATGGGATATCTTTGATTACCTTCAGTGGCTAAAATTTTCTGACATGGCAGCTAGCCGCCCACTTATTATTCATGCAAAAGGAGCTTTGCTGAAACTGATAAAAAGCCCAAGGGAAATGCCTCAAAAGCTCAAAAGCAGAGAAGAGTTTACGGGACACAAAAATAAGAAGGTGATTGGATACATGGGATGTGCTCTTGGTCTTGAGTTTTTCCATCATTTTGATGTGAAGGCATGAGTAGTAGAGAATTTGCAAATGTTGGAGACTCTTTTTGGGGTCTGCATGAAGCACTCAAAGGCAAATTTGAACAAGACCTCTTTGATTTAAAGATGCTTGAGGGAGAGAATCTGGTTGTGTTTTTGAATAGGATGCAGAGCTTGCTCAAATAACTAAATGAACTAGGAGAAAAGGTTGAGAACGAAGATAAAAAGCCGATCCTGTTGAAGAGCCTACCACCTGATTGGTATGAATAAGTAGAAAAGATCCTGAGGTTCGATGATGATAGAGATGCTACTTAGTGAGGAGAAACATACCAGTATGGGCATTTATGACCCTAGAGTGTTTGCAGTTATACTGATAGAAAGAAGAAGAAAGGTCGAGATATACGTGTAAGAAAATAATACAACATCTATGCTCAATAGATAATAGGATCTCGTACGCAAGAGAGAAAACAAGATAGTATGGAGAATCAAAAATTTGATTACTGTAGAACTGATACAATAGATGGCGTTGCCTCCCAACCGTGCGCTCCTATGAAAGAAGCTTCAATGGCATGCTGGAAATAGTAGAAGACGGAGGCTGGATGTTAAGGAATCAGGGTTGCTGTAGCCAGTGATGAAATGGGCTTCACGGGCTTGCTCTTATATAGCCACCAGTCGGTTAGGCTCAATTGGGTGACCGACCCAGTCTACCCAAAACGGTCGGTCTCGAAATAGGCCACCGACCATACGATAGAACCGTGGAACCTATGGTCACCGTTCGGCCCAGAGCCATCTGGGATCATCTTAGGCTCCAAACGGGCCTCGCAACCCGAGAGTGGGCTGCCTCGGGAAATGCTCAGTCTACCCTCAGTGCGGTCAGTCAAGGGATGCCTTCCCGCACTTGCATGTAGCCTAGTTGGCAGTGTGCTAACTCTATCTGAAACTGTCTAGCCATCAGGCCACACGTGGCCCCCATCTGGTGTCCAAACCAGGACCTGCCGTATAATCGAGCCACTCAAATGCCTTCTCCTCATATGGGGGGCTTACAAGTAGAGTTAGCTGGTTCCCGCATAGTTACATATGAGAGTGGAGCATTGATATCTAATACCCCCCCTCAATGTCCACCCGCAAGTGAACTTACTTTTTTGGCCCAATGCCAAGTCAATGTCTCTAGCAAGTCTCTTCCAAGAGCCTTCGTGAAGATGTCTGCACCATTCTCTGTAGTCGGACAGTACACCAAGTCGACCTCTCCATCCATGATGAGCTCGCGTACAAAGTGATATTGAATCTCAATGTGTTTTGTGCGAGTGTGGAACACCGGGTTCTTTGCAATCGCCATGCAACTCTGATTGTCACATGATAACTGCATAGGCTTATTCTACACTGCACCCATGTCCCCCAAAGTCCTCCTCAACCACACTACCTCGCAAGAAGCAAAGCATGCAGATTTGTACTCGGCCTTGGTAGAAGAAAGAGCAACTATGGGTTGCTTCTTGCTGACCCATGACACAACTCTAGATCCAAGTGAGAAACAGTGCCCTGTCACTGATCTCCTGCTGTCCACATCTCCTGCCCAATCCGAGTCATAGAATCTGGTCAAGATGTTGCCCTTGTATAGGTGATGCCATAATCAAGTGTGCCTTTGACGTATTTCAGCACCCGCATCCCTGCCCTCCCCAATGGTTCTCTCGGGGCTTATTGGAAAACCTGCTTAGTACATCAGTCGCAAAGCTGATGTCCGGCCGTGTGTTGCACAGGTAAATCAAGCTACCCACAAGCCTTTTGTACTTTGCTTCATCCACCAGTGGTGATGAATCCTCATTTGAGAGCTTCGCATCAACCTCCATAGGGGTACCAACTGTCTTACACTCAGCCATGCCAAATGCCTTCAGTATCTCTCTAGCATACTTCAGTTGTGAAATGAAGATCTGTTTCACTGCCAAACCTCAATCCCCAAACAGAAATGCATCAGTCTGAGGTCTGTCATTTCAAACTCTCTTCCTAGCAAATGCTTCGTCTGTGAGATCTTCTCTTCATGGTTTCCTGTTATGACAAGGTCGTCCACATAAAGGACCACGATCATACACGTGCCTCCTTCTCTGAAGATATACAAATTTGCAAAGAAGTGCTTGGCTGCTCGGTTATTGCAACAACATGATCGAATACCCCTGATACATGTAAGGGATACAAAGTCCTACACTTGGCACCCCTGGCCAAAAGCATAGAGCCCTTCTGAATTTTCCAACTCTGAAAGCCAAAAGTGGTGTGAAAACCAGCATTATCTAGCTGACCCACTGAAATAAGACTCTTGGTCAACTTAGGCACATGTCTCACATGTTTCAAAACAAATGCAGACCCATTTGCAAAAGAAAACTTTATGTCACCTGCTCCCACTATGTCACATGCATAGTCATTTCCAAGATGCACACAACCTATCTTTCCACTGTCATAAGTGGAGAACCATTCCCTATGGGGAGTAACATGGAATGAAGCACCAGAATCCAAAATCCAATCCTGGGAATATGCATCATCTGAAGTGGTAAGCAACTCTGTAGATAAACTAGACATGAAGAGAATGTCATTGTCACTATCATGTGTGACTGCATTGATCTCCTCAATCTTCACTTTTCCTTTGTCCTCCCTTGGACTCTCTTCCTTTTGATTTGCACCCCAATTTGCATTCTTTTTCTTATCCTTTTGCTCTCTTTTCAGCTTGTAGCAATCCTTTTTCATATGGCCCTTCTTGCCACAGTGGTAACACTCAATGTTCCGTGCCCTGGATTTACTACGAGACTTCCCTCTTTCTTTGGACTTCCTCCTGAACTGTGATTTGCCCCTTTGCACATTTAAGGCTGCATCCTGCTTGTTGCCATACATAGACTTCCGTCTAATCTCCTCGGCCAACAAGCTACCCACAACATCATCAAATTTTAGTACTCCACCAGGTGAAGAGTTACTGACAGCTGTACAGAAGGTATCCCATGAGGATGGCAATGAACATAAGAGAAATATTGCCTTAGTCTCCGCATCAGAATTCATCTTCTGAGCCTGAAGCTGGCTGAAAATAATATTGAATTCATTCAAGTGAGAAGCAATGGAGACCCCTTCCTTCATCTGTAGCTCAAACAACCTCTTCATGAGGTAAACTTTATTAGAGAAAGTTTCCTTTTCATAAGTGGCACATAGTTTCTTTCACAAATCTTCCGTAGTCTGCTCATTTACTACTATGAAATAAACTGACTCTGCAAGATGAAGTCTAATAGTAGATTTTGCTAATGCATCCAACTCATTCCAATCATCCTCAGACATATTTGCAGGTTTAGCTTCAATCCCTGCTAAGGGTTTAATTTGCTTCTTTTGAATAAGCACATCCCTTATTTGTTCTTTCCACAAAGAAAAGTTTGTCCCATCAAACTTTTTAATGATGAAAAACTCCTTTTCAGACATGGAAGAGGATGCCATGATGCAAATAAAGCAAAATCCCAAATGCTAGTGCATATAAGAGAGAATCACACCAAATACCAGGTGCACCCAAATGTGTATGCCACAAAAGAGTGAAATATCACCAAAACTCAAAGCTCAAAGCATCAAAAGATGCATCTGACTCATGTGCATATACTATGCATCCATATGAGCAAATCTGGCCCAAAAGAAAATGCCAACTACAATGGCAATCCAAAATGCAATCCAAAATGCCAATAAGTGCCAAATGACTCAAGCATAAACACCATCCACTGGCATATGCATCAATAATATCTCATCCAAGAGAGCATAGCACTATCAGTGCATCACCTGCAATGTGTCAAAGCTGTCCCTCAGCATAAAATAGCATCCATGTGTAAAGCATCCATAAAAATAGCATCCCACAAGGCAATTTGGGCCTATCAGTGCATCCAATAAGGACTGCAATGCATCCAAATGGCCTATAAATCATCCACTGCAACCCAATGCACACCACGAATGAGCACACACTGCTCAAACTGCAACCAGATTGATCTGCATAAGGTATGCTCAAGAAATCATGGTCCAACAATAATGACTGCTACTGAAAATAGAACTTGAGATGCCTCAAAACATGGGTGCCATTGCATAATCGGACTCAACAAGAAAATTTGCAAATATTTCTCTTCTACCGGAACTCCAAAATCCCAACCGATGAGTGAGAAATGGGAGTCAACATTTATCCACTGCCATGTGGCATAAATCTAAGGTTTCAAAACCTTAGAATAAAAAATGCATAATAGAGAGACGAAATGAATACACAGAGATCTATAACTCTGAAAATCGTCCACCGAATCGCATAAGAATTGACAGGTAGGGGTTTTTGGGCATCCGAAACGCAATGGGACAGATGGTTTTGGAAACTGTGGTCTCAATCACTGGGTCCAACACACGGACTAAAAAACGTTTTTGGAAACAGAGCTATTTGTAAACTCCACCGGAGTGCGAATGATGAGCAACATAGAAGTTTTAGGACTCCTGAGTCCACTGGAGCTGACAGATCTACAAATGGTTGCTCCAAACTTGAGTTCCAACACCCAGGCAGAAAAACGCAAAAACTGACATAGTGAGTCAGAAATCCAATGAAATGATCCCAGATTCAAGAATGAAGGTGTTTCCAAGCTCCTGAAGTGAAGTGGACACCAGAAGCAAGCAATAGTTGCATCTACAAGTCAATACAAAGTCTCTGTCATCGAATAGAATAGGGAAAAGCTCAAAAAACGACTTTTTCTTTGAAAACACTTAACAGGCTCTCAAAACCACTTCGCAAAACCAAAGTGACTTTTCCAAAGGTTCCTCCAAGGTCTCAGCGCACTCAACACACTATTCAAAATTTTTGGACTTGTGTAAAGTCCAATTTGAGAAATGGACTAAAAAAGAGTCCAAAAATTTTGAATATACTAGTAATGTTGTTTTTTAACTAGATTTGCCAACTCAAAACAAAAGATTTAATGATTTTGAACTAGATTTGCCAACTCAAAACAGAAGATTTAATGATTAAGTACTAAGAACATCAATGCATAACCAAATCTCTTACAAAGGGGGTCTACATAAACATCTTCATAACTTCACAAAAATCTCTTGCAAAGTGGTCTACATAAACATCTTCATAACTTCTTGTGAATTGAGCAACTATCACCTAAGAACATCAATACATGACCAATTCTCTTACAAAGTAGTCTACATAAACATCTTCATAATCACCTAAGAACATCAATAGATGACCAACAATAGATGACCAATTCTCTTGGAAAGGTGGTGTAAATAAACACCTTTATGTATAAGTGGTGTGCACACACCTTTATGACCATTTCTTTTAGAAAGGTGTACATAAAGCCCTTAGAAAGGTAGTGTAGATAAACACCTTTATGTATAAGTGGTGTGCACACACCTTTATGACCATTTCTTTTAGAAAGGTGTATATAAAGCCCTTAGAAAGGTAGTGTAGATAAATCCTTTTATGTGTAAGTAGTGTACATATACACCACACTTGGTATTAAAAAACACCGTTAAGTATAAAATGGCCCTCATAAACAATCTTTATACATAATAATGAGAGTAAAGAAATCAAAAAAGTAGTAAACTTTTTATTAGATATTAGCTTTACATAGAAGTTCAAAACTTGTGATTACAAAGCCGTTAGCCAACATGTTACTCAGTACCAATGTCCTCAATGCCAGGCCCTTGACTACCAGGGTCCTGACTAATAGGCTGCTCTAAGACTGGAGTCTCAGTAGCAAGGTCCTTACTAGTTTGCTCTTCAGTTCCAAGCACCTGACTAGTAGGCTGCTCTAGAGTCTCATGACCAAGTTCTTGGTAAGTAGGGACCTGGCTACTAGGTTCCTGACTAGTAGGCTGCTCTGGAGTCTGTAAGGTCATGGTTGAAGAACCATCTATGCCTCCTGGTAACTCCTCCTGGTCATGCTTTGCCTCGTCCATACCTTCTTTGAGTAAGGCTTCCTTGCTTGATCCACTTGCCTGTCCTTCACCCAAGATCGATCCACTTGCCTGTCCTTCATCCAAGATCAAGGGTGCCTTCCTCACTTTTAATTTTAAGGGAAGTGCTTCCACCTCTTTAGCCTTACCTTTACCTGTAAAGTGCTGTACTACTGTAACTTCTTGCTACCGTGAACCTTCCTGTATGATGAGTGGAACCTCCTTGACTCTAGTTGACAATTGATCACCCTTATTCTTTGTGCGGATTTCTTCTTACCGTAAGTCATCGGATGCAGAGCTTTCATCCTCATCATCACCTGAGCTAGAATCATCACCCTCAGACTCACTACCCTCTTCTTTGACATTTTCCTCCTCAAAGAAAGTAGTGCAACTGTAATATGTGTCAAAGAACTCAATTTGATGGGGGGTATCAATGACATTTACATTTTTACCTTGGCGTAGCAATTTCTCAGCAGCAAAACCCATTCGATACAATGCTACTTCCCACCCATCATTCAATAAATTCTTTGTCATCTCTAGTATCACATCAGGATCCATCAGCTTTCTGTAATCCACCATTGCTGCATCAAGCTTAACCTTATGGTCCTCAAAGTAATGAAGCTCGAGAGTCCTTAAAGGAGTTTGGATTAGATTACCACCACCCCTCGATAAGAAGCACATCAAGAAAGGCTGCAAGACTTGAATGGCAGTGCCTTCCAAGACAGTCATATGATTACGCAGGACTATACCATGGTATACTTTTGAAAGTAAATACCCAAATGAAGATGTCAAACTCGCATATAGGGCATCCCTTTGTGATTCTGTCATGAACAGGACCAACATTGATCTTTTCTTATCTGCCATAGGACCTTCAACAATAAACCGCACAAGTGTAACTATGTGTGACACTGCAAGGTCTTGCAATTCATTTATGAAAAATACGCATGGCTTCTCCCAAGCATGACCGCTCATTGTTATGAAATGCTCCGTATCAATGCCATTGATGTGTGCAAATTTTGTATCATTCTCTGATAGCAGAATATCATAAGAGAAGCTGAATGAAGAACCATCATCTAAACCACCAATTGCTCTACCTTGGGTACTGGACTGCAAGGCCTTTTTCTTAATGTCCATATATTCTGTCTCAACAACCTTTGGCATTTTAGCTCTTAGATCCTTTGTTGGTGTGGCATCTGCATCCATTGAAGCCAACCACTTTCTAGCCCATGTTTTATCAAGGAGTTGACCTAGGCTAAGTGCTTTCTTCTTATCCACATCAATTGACTTGCCAGCTAACTCATCATCAGATTTCAATAAAAATAATAGTGCCGAGAGAGCAGCCTCACTTTGAATCATTCGGGTGACCACTTCATCTAAGTTGCTATGCTTGCTCTTCTTTCCAAAGAAGCAGTCACCACTTAGGATCTTCTTGCATACTTCTTCTGTTATTGCATCTGGAACAAACCTTAAAGCTCTCCACCAAACAATAGACATCGGTTTCTTTATTTCTTTCCTCTGAGTTGCAATGTGCTCTGGTGCCTCAAAGGATATCTTTCCTGTTTCATATGCTTGGCAAACATCCATGATGCTCTGAAACACTGAGTCCTCACGGAAGACAATGCAGGTAACATCCCTATATCTTGCAACGGCGGTGTTCAATTCCTTTGCCTCAACCTTATTACCTGGTATGCCTTGCGTATTGCTTACAACACCTTTCAAGCATCTATAGAACCGAGTCCTCTTTGCCATGTACTCCGATGTAGGTCTCCTGCCCTTCATTGTTTGTGGCTTTCCACAGCCCATCCATAACTCCCTTGCCTTTATCAAGATCTCAGAAAGAGAAGAGCTTTTTTTCAACCTAAATGGAGCAGAATTCAGCCTCTCTGATTTTAGAATGTACTTCGAGTCATCATTAAATATGCATATATGACAAATGACCCGTTGAAACTTTTCCATCCACTCAATCTGTGGCAAGTTTCCTTTTCTTCCCTCATCAAGGGCGATCCTGCAAGCCTCACAAAAGTGTTGCCCATCAATGGGCTCAAACCTGCATCTTTCTAAGAATCTATTCTTTGCCAGCATGTATCTCTTCTCGATGTCACTCCCATATCGGCTTTGATACAAAGCCTCTCCACGAACAAAGTCACTCCTTCTAAAGTTCTCAAAAGCATCAAGAAAGTCCACGCGCTTTTGAAATGTGACATCAGGCAATGTAGGATCATCTTCTTGAAGTCTCTTAAACGCCATAGGATGAAGAGTGATATTAGTGGCAACGGGAGTTCTTGTTTTGCTTGTATCTTCATACAATTTGCGTGCAAATATCTTATCGAGCTTTCTTTGATTTGTGAACAATGAAGCTCGATCAATAAGCATTGTGGCCACGCTGAATTGTGAAAATCCCCAAATGTATCCCTCATCCTCTGGAGGATGTAAGTCCGCCACACTTATAGAAAAGTCTTCGAGACTTGTATCTTCTTCTTGCTGATCTTTCTCTTCATCGCTATCCAATTTTTCGCCTGGTTTTAAATAGCCTGCACTTGAGCGATCTCCACATGGAGTAGGAGTTATTTTTGCTCTCTTTCTGGGAATAGCTATAGCACTTGAGTCTACTCCACGATCACTCCTTCTTGTTCCTGTAGTTGTAGTAGTCGATGGCGTAGGTACAGTTGGAGATACTGTAGTTACACTTGTTGGAGTTATCGGAGTTACCGCCACAGATATTGACGGTACTTGAGGGTTGTATGTTATAGATGGCATAATTAGTGCTCCTGAAGGTTCAACACCACCACTTGGAAATGCATCCCACATTTTCTTCAATGCTTCTAAGGCATTAAGTAATTCTTGGGATCCCTCAATTGAATCTGGTAACGGCTTCAAGAAGTGCTTCGGAGTAACTCGTAACTTGTAAACCACCTCGTCATTCTTTCCTTGGCACACAATTTCTATCAAATTGTTTTCTTTAATATTGATGTTTGATACCATGCCACCATTTCTTACTGCCTCTGCAGAATATTTCGGGCTTGATATGTTCTCTGAAGTGATCAGCAAAAAATACTTTGATTTCCGCTCCATAAAATACCAAGCATGTTCAAGGTATTTGAAAGACACCTTGGAACCAAAACTGGAAGCCATGAAAGCTATAGTTTTCTGAAAAACAATCAAAAATAAAAAATGAGAAATACAATGATTTTCAAACTCAAAATATTAAATAAATTTTTAATTAAATATTCTTTTAAGTTTTATTTATTTTTAATTTTTAAAATAAAATATTTTTTTTAATTATTTTATTTTAATTAGTTAGTTTATTTTTATATTTAAAATTTAATTTAATTTTTTGATTTTTTTAAAGTTTTATTTATTTTAACTTTTTTAATTTTGACGGGACAGGACGCAGGAAAGCGCGGGGAAGGGGGAGCGGGAGGGGACGGGACGGGATGACGGCGGGAACGAGGAGGGGTGTGGGACAAGGGAGAGACGGAGGGGGCTCGGGCGGGGAGGGGGAGGCGGAAGGGCATTGTTGCCCCGCAACAGGTGAGTCGCTCCCCCTTCCCGCCCGCGCTCCCTCCCCTTGCCCCACGCCCCATTTTCCTCCCCACAATCACCCCTTGCCCGTCACCTTGCGATGTCCCCCTCCCCGCCCCTCGCCCGTCCCCTTGCCCTCCCACGCCCACCTCTTCCCTCCGCCCGCCCCCTTCCCTCCCCACGCACCCCCTTCCCTTCCCCTTGCCCCTCCCCTTGCCCTCGCCCTGCACCTATTGCGCATGCAACAGGTGTCCTCTCCCTCGCCCGCCCCCTTGCCCTCCCCGCCTCTCGCCCGCCTCACGCCCTCCTTCCATCCGCCCACCCCCTTGCTCTCCCCACGCCCTCCCTTCCCTTCCCCTTGTCCCCTGTTGCGCATGCAACAGGTGAGGGGGTGATGCTCCCTCCCCGCCCCCCTCGCCCTCTCCCCTTCCCCCTCCCCTTGCCCGCTGCCCGCCCCCTCGCCCTCCTCCCCCTTGCCCCTCCTCCCTCGCCCTCGCCCGCTTGCTCGTCCCCCCTCCCCTCGCCCTCGCCCGCCCGCCCTCCCCTCCTCCCCCCCTCCCCCTTGCCCCTCCCCCCACACCTCCGCCCGCCCCCCTCGCCCCCTCCTCCCGCCCCCCATGCCCTCCCCTCGCCCCCCCTCCCCCTTGCTCCTCCCCCATGCCCCCCCTTCCCTTGCCCCTCCCCTTCCCTCACCACATGCACACATGTGGTGAGGGAAGGGAAGGGGCAAGGGAAGGGGGGGAGCGGGGGGGCGGGGCGGGCGGAGGGAAGGGGAGGGGGGCGAGGGCGAGGGGAGGGGGACCTGTTGCATGCGCAACAGGTGGGGGGCATCGATGCCCCTCCCCCCCACTTGTTGCGCACGCAACAGGTGGGCTGAGGGGGGCATCGATGCCCCCCCTCCCCTTCTCGCGCTCCCCCCACACCCCCCCTTCCCTCTGCCCCCCAACCCCCCCTCCCGGCGTGCCCGCCCCCCCCCTTCCCCTCCGCCCTCCCCACGCCCCCCAGCCCCCCTCCAGATGCGTGCGCCCCCCCTTCCCCTCCGCCCTCCCCCGCGTCGAGGGGCGGGCGCTAGGGGGGGCGTGGGGAGGGCGGGGGGGAGGGCGGGGGTTGGGAGGGCGGAGGGGAGGGAAGGGGGGGCGGTCCCCTTTCCCCACACCCTCCCCCCCCTTCCCTCCGCCCCCCCAGCCCCCCCTCCCGGTGCGCCCGCCCCCCCTCCCCGCCCCCCCTCCCGGCGCGCCCGTCCCCCCTCTCCTCCCGCCCTCCCCACGCCCCCCCCCCGCGCGCCCGCCCCCTTCCGTCGAGGGGAGGGGGGCAGGCGTGTGGGGGGGGGGCATGGGGACGGCGGGAGGGGAGGGGGGGGTTGGGGGGGCGGAGGGGAGGGAAGGGGAAGGCGGAGGGGAGGGCGGGAGGGATGGGCGGAGAGGAGGGAAGGGGGGGTGGGCGGAGGGAAGCCTCCCCACCTGTTGCGTGCGCAACAGGTGGGGGGGCGCCCTCGCCCCCCCTCCCCTTCCCCCACCCCCCCCCTTCCCTCCGCCCCCCGCAGCCCCCCCTCCCGACGCGCCCGCCCCCCCCTCCGCCTTCGCCATGCCCCCCGCCCCCCAGCCCCCCCTCCTGGCGCGCCCGCCCCCCCCCCCCCTCCCGCCCTCCCCATGCCCCCCCCGTGCACCCGCCCCCTTCCGTCGACAGAAGGGGGCGGGCGCGCAGGGGGGGCGTGGGGAGGGCAGGAGGGGAGGGGGGGGGTTGGGGGGGCGGAGGGGAGGGAAGGGGGAGGCGGAGGGGAGGGCGGGAGGGAGGGGCGGAGGGGAGGGAAGGGGGAGGGCGGGAAGGCGGAGGCGCAGGGGAGGGCGGGAAGGAGGGAGGTGCGGAGGGGAGGGTGAAGGGAAGGGGGGGGGCAGAGGGGTCAACGACAGGGGGCAGGAGCGGGGGGGGAGGGCGGGAGGGAGGGGAGGTGGGAAGGGCAGAGGGGAGGGAAGGGGGGGCGGAGGGGGGGGCGGGGGCAGGGACGACAGGGAGAGGGAGGTTGGAGGGAGGGGGGCGGAGGGAAGGGAGGAGCGACGACAAGCAGCAAGGGGAAGGAAAGGAAGGGGACAGAAGGGGGGAAGGAGGAGGGAGCAAGCAAGGGGAGGGGAAGGGGCCTTGGGGAGGGAGGAGAGGAGAAGGGGGAAGGGAAGGGAGGGGAGAAGCGGGAGGAGAGGGGAAGGGACGGGAAGGGGAGGGGAGAGAGAAAGTTGGAGAAGAGGGAGGGAGGGAGTACCTGAGTGGAGAGGTGGTGGAGCTCCAGGAGAGAGTTGTGAGAGAGAATAAGAGAGTTGTGAGACAGAATGAGGAGAAGTAGAGTTTTATAGGAAATGGATAGCTTTTAGGTCAAGTCAGCTTTTTTTAGTTTTTAAGGTTTTTTTAGTTCTTTTAGATTCACTATAAGTAGAACATTCTTCATTCTCTCTTTCATTCAAAGATCATTCGTTTACACTCCACGCTTCTCTCCTCTCATCAACCTGTTGCAGGATTCGCAAAAATTTTCAAAATGTTGCAAGAGGTAAGTTCATTTCTAACCTATTGCGTACGCAAGAACTTCTAAGAATCAAGTTTTTATACATTTGAATTTTTTTTCAAATCCGATCTTTTTCTCAAAAACTTGTGTGTACGCAACAACTTAAAAAACCATTTTAGCATTAAATCTTTTTTTCCATAAATTTTCCTCTTTAACTCAAACTCTCACAACCCCTCCCTACCTATTGCGTATGCAACAACTTCAAAATAAAATTTAACACTCAAACCCTACCTATTGCGTACGCAACAACTTCAAAACAAAATTTAATCATAAATCTCTCAAAAAAACTCATCAACCAAAAAAAAAAATCTATTACAAATTTCTCTCTCAACCTCAAAGCCACTCAAACCTCCCTACCTATTGCGTACGCAACAACTCCAAAACAAAATTCAATCATAAATCTCTCCAAAAAACTCCTTTTAAAAAAAAAAAAGTCTATAACACATTTCTCTCTCAACCTCAAAAGCACTCAAACCTCCCTACCTATTGCGTACGCAACAACTTCAAAACAAAATTTTATCACAAATCCTCCAAAAAACTCTTCTCACTACACTTTATTACAAATATCTCTATCAACCTCAAAACCACTCAAATGTCCTACCTATTGCGTATGCAACAACTTCAAAACAAAATTCAATCATAAATCTTTTCAAAAAACTCTTCTCACTACACTTTATTAATATAAGAAATCCATTTATAATATTTTTACCCCATAATATAATAAATTTTTATTAACTAATGTTAAAATATAATTTTGCTAAAAATATATATTATTAATCTATAAATTAATATAAATATTATATAATTATTATATAAATAAATATATAAATACATTAATTTAAGAAAAAAATTGAAAGGAGATCTTCTAGCATATGTGCTTTATATAATACTTAGTCTTAAAACAATGAAGAATTAGTGAATATATTGCTCTTCTATACATTATTAACTTAAAAACTAATATAAATATAAATTAATTATTATATAAATTTAAATAAATATATAAATAATTAATATTATACATTAATAACATTTAAAATTATGTAGATTATATACTAATAATCTTTCAATTTTAAAAAGTAGTCAATAAAAGAATTAAATTAATTTTAAAATTTAGAAAATATTAAAATTTACACACTTACTTTTAGCATGTATACTTTTATTCCATGTGTATAATACTTGTTAGTTAGTCAAAAAATGAAAAATTAGATAATGTATTTGTAAGGTAGGTATTTAAAACCATAGAATCTAGAAGACTACACTATCATTGCATCCATATCATTTTTTTACTTTAGTAACCATCAGATATCCATGATTCCATGTGTATAATACTTGTTAGTTAGTCGAAAGAATGCAAAATTAGATAATGTACTTGTAAGGTAGGTATTTAAAACCATAGAATTTAGAAGACTACAGTATCATTGCATCCATATCATTTTTTTTACTTTAGCAAGCACCAGATATCCATGGTATCCATGATATGGAATACATATTTCTTAGAATGTCCATGATAATATGGAATATATATTTCTTCGAATATTTCTTATTAAATACTTTTTCATTTCTTCTCATACACCATGCACTTCTTCCTAATCAGTGTGCATACATCACTTCTTCGAATCGGTGTGCTTTTAGCCTATGTACTTGTTCCTAATCAGTAGGATACTTTGAGTAGGTAGGCTTGTAACTACTTAAAGTAAAGCCTTTGCAAAGGATCATACCTTTTGATACACCATGCAGCATGAATGTAAAAAAATATGAATCGGTGTGCTTTTAGCCTATGTGCTTGTCCCTAATCAGTAGGATACTTTGACTAGGTAGACTTATACTTACTTAAAGTAAAGCTTTTGCAATGTATCATACCTATAAACAAAACACTTTGGAAAGCATATAACATATAGTCTATATATATCTAAACTAAATACTTTAGAATGCATATTTTATATAGTCTATATATCTTAAATCTTACACCCTAAATCTTAAATCCTAAAGTTTCCTAAATCTTAGGTTATATAATCTAAGCTCTTAAACTTATATAATAGTTATAATCCCTAAACCTTAAATCCTAATCCCTATAACTTAAATTCTAAAACCTAATTTTCAATTCTAAACCCTAGATTCTACACTCTAAGCTCATGATCTTATATACTAAACCTTAAAACCTAAATCCTAAACCCTAAAACAATAATCATAAACCCTAAAAGCTAAACCCTAAACCCTATATTTTTAACCCTAAACCCTAAACCCTAAATCCTAAACCCTAAACCCTAAAAATATAATCATAAACACTAAATCTTAAATCCTAAGCCCTAAATCCTTAACCCTAAATACTAAACCCTAAACCCTAACCCTAAAATACAATCAAAATTTTATGATTTTTCTCGATTTGTGCAACATGTTAGATATACCCCCAACCTGTTGCTTGAGCAACAGGTTGGGGGGTATATCCGACTTGTTGCACAAATCGAGAAAATTCTCGATTTGTGCAACAGGTCGGATATACCCCCCAACCTGTTGCTCAAGCAACAGGTTGGGGGATATACCCGCAACCTGTTGCTCAAGCAACAGGTTGGGGGGTATATCCAACATGTTGCACAAATCAAGAAAATGGGTATATCCAACATGTTGCACAAATCAAGAATTTTCTTGATTTGTGCAACATGTTGGATATACCCCCCAACCTGTTGCTTGAGCAACAGGTTGCGGGTATATCCTCCAACCTGTTACTCAAGCAACAGGTTGAGGAGTATATTATACCCCCAACCTGTTGCTCAAGCAATAGGTTGAGGAGTATATTAAACATGTTGCACAAATCGAGAATTTTCTTGATTTGTGCAATCAAGAACAGGTTGGGGGTATATCCAATCTGTTGCACAAATCAAGAAAATTCTCGATTTGTGCAACATGTTGAATATACTCCTCAACCTGTTGCTCAAGCAACAGGTTGGGGGTATATCCAACCTGTTGCACAAATCAAGAATTTTTCTTGATTTGTGCAACATGTTGAATATACTCCTCAACCTGTTGCTCAAGCAACAGGTTGGGGGTATATCCAACCTGTTGCACAAATCAAGAATTTTTCTTGATTTGTGCAACAGGTTGGATATACCCTCAAGCAACAGGTTGGGGGGTATATCCGACATGTTGCACAAATCGAGAAAATTCTCGATTTGTGCAACAGGTCGGATATGAAACAGATTGGGGGTATATCCAACCTGTTGCACAAATCAAGAAAATTCTCAATTTGTGCAACATGTTGGAGTTGATTTGTGCAACAAGTTGGATATACCAAGATATATCCAACAACAGGCCTCCAGGTTGGGGGGTATATGCAACCTGTTGCACAAATCGAGAATTTTCTTGATTTGTGTAACAAATTGGATATACCACCCAACCTGTTGCTCAAGCAACAGGTTGGGGGATATATCCAACAACAAGCCTCCAACCTGTTGCTTGGGGGATATATCCAATTGTTGAACCTATTGCTTGGGGGATATATCCAACTACTGCTCAACCTTGCACAAATCAAGATTTTTCAGTTGTAGGTTGGATATATTTCCTAATTGTATATCAAATTGTTGCACAAACAAGAAAAATTCTTGATTTGTGCAATAAGTTGGATATATCCCCCAACCTCTTGCTTGATATATCCAACTGGTTGCTCAAGCAACAAGTTGGGGGATATATCCAACCTATTGCACAAATTAAAAAAATTCATTAAATTTTGGTTGTATTTTAGGGTTAGGGTTTAAGATTTAAGATTTAGGATTTAGGATTTAAGATTTAGGGTTTAGGATTTAGAGTTTAGGGTTTAGGATTTATTGTTTAGGAGTTTAGGATTTAGGGTTTAAGAATTAAATGTTTAAAGTTTAGGATTTACGGTGGTTAAGATGTTTTGGTATTAATTATTTAAAGTTTAGGATGTAGGGTTTAGGTTAATGCCTTCTCTGCTAGTTTTGATATAGTGAGTTGCTAATTTACTTTTATACATAAAACAGGTATTCACCCTAACAGAGGGTATGGATGTGGTGTTATATAAGAAGAATGAAGTGGTGGCTTTTGGACGAATTCATAGTCTTGATCCTATGAATGTGTGTCATTTTCAACGTTGTGGTGAGAGAAGATGTGTAGTGATAATCACCAACGTTGTAAATCCTGAAGTACATTTAAAATATCCACATGGAGACTTTGAAACATTGGGAGATATCTTACAATGTGATATGTTTGATATGCAAGCACACAGAACACTCTGGGACCAAGACGAAATTGTTCCAAAGACATACTTTCAAGATATCAAGAAAACTTATATCCAGGGGGAAAAAGTACAGATGTTATCTCGCTCCGGAGAAGTTTTAGCAATTGGCAACTTTAAGGGCTATGCTCAGAGTTTTCTCTGTATAGTGGAGATAATTAAGTTGACTAGTGCAGGTGTCATTCAAAATGCAATGGATAGTACTTCACAATTAGATGTCCATAATACTACGTCTCAAGTACAAGTTCATAGTACTTATAAATGGGGGTTAGCTTTCTTGAAATCAAGTTTGCCCAAGACAGTTTCCTTCAATGTCATGGAAGACACAACAGAATATTATCAGAAGAAAAAGACTATAACACAAATGGGATCCAAATTGATAAGAAGCTATAGTAGTAATCAAGAGTATCATAGTGGCATGCTCACAGGTATCGAGGACATTATAGTAACAGATGTTGATGCAGAAAAGGTTTCTTGTGTTGCAAGTGACTCAAATATACTCACTGGTATAGAAGACTTGTCTTGTGTTGCAAGTGACTCGAACAGGCTCACTGGTATAGAAGACTTGTCATGTGTTGCAAGTGACTCGAACAAGCTCACTGGTATAGAAGATTTATCCTGTGTTGCAAGTGACTCAAATAGGCTCACTGGTATAGAAGACTTGTCTTGTGCTGCAAGTGACTCAAACATGCTTATTGATATAAAAGACAGAAGATGTGTTGAAAATAATAAGATGGGACCACAAAGAAAAATACATGCAAAGATCAATGGGATAAGTGATGCAATAACAGGAATTGATGATATTAGTGACAATGATCATGATGTTACCACTCGAATACAAGGCAAAAGGGGCAGAGAATCTGAGAATATTGTTGCTAGCATGCCAGAGAATATAGATGGGAGAATCTTGAGTTACGAAGGAGAAACAGTTCAACCACAAAATTCAAGAGGCATTGGCAACAAATTGACATCAATGAACATGTCGACCAGATTGCCATTTCCAAGATATTATAAGGTATCAAATAATTCTCAAGCCTACACAGCATTTGATTATAAAGATGAAGATTCAAGGGAAATGGATTCGAGGTTTGATGGTCTTACAACTAGAAAACGCAAGACACTATTTACAAAAAGAAAGTATGTGAGTGTGAAGAGGCGAAGAATCATGGCATCAATTCCAGAACCAAAGAGACATGTGCTGCTATCCGAGGAGAATATGGAAAGGATGCTTATGCGAGTTTGTTGCAAGAGACTTTGCATTAGAAAAGTTGGGAAAGATGATTGTGCAGCCATACGCCTTGGTATTTGGAGTAAGACAGCGCCTAATAGACATAACTATCTTCTTCAAGAGTTTTCATGCTTTCTTCATCAAGGCACTAATCAAGATTTGAGCACAGGACACTGTAAACCTAGATTGAAACCCATGGTTAATGGGAGACCCATTTGCAATCGAGGATATCAATGGTTAACTGGACTATCACATGGCACATATTGGACCATCTGGGCAGAGGTGAAAGAAAAAGTTATTCATACAATTCATGGAAATACCTACAAGCTTAAATGCCATGGAAGCACTATAAATGCAACCGCAACATTAAAGCAAGTTCTCGAAGACCATGCATTACCACAGCCTCATCTTCAACAAACAATGCTAGATGGACGTGTCGAATGCCAACAACATCTTCCTTTGGGAATGACAAAGAAGGTCGTCCTAGAGACTGTCAATAAAACTTTACAAGACAGAGACGAGAGCATGATTTCACGATCAACCTTGTACAAAATTTGGCGTAGAGATTTTTGCCATGTCAAGACACCATCAAAGCAAAGGATGTCAAAATGTAAGACATGTGATGAATTAAAAAATGCCATTGAACATAGTAAATGTGAGCAGCAGCAAGGAAGATATATTAAATGGCGATCAATCCATTTACGTCATGTGTAGGATGCTCGAAAGTTGTATGCTTCTTGGAGAGAGGAAGCTATTTCACATGTCGATAAGTCCATGTGCATCACCATTGATGGCATGGACCAGAATACAACCACTTTGCCACGATATAGACGTATCCCACCGGCATTGGAGGGCAAACGTGGACTAAAAACACACTTGTGTGGAGTATTAGTACATGGATACCGAATCTTTTGTGATGTATGGATTGATAGTTTGCATGACCATGATAGTAACCAGGTTGTTACATCAATCATGAAAGCAATAAGAAAGGTCAAAGATGCTCACGGATGTTTGCCTAACACATTGCGAATACAATTGCGAATACAAGCTGATAATTGTTGGAGAGAGAACAAGAATAAATATATATTTGCTTTATGCTCTATGTTGGTTGGTTTGAAAATATTTGAAGAAGTGGAATTTGGCTTTCTTCTTGTCGGCCATACACATGAAGACATAGATCAAATCTTCAGTGTTATCTCTGGTGAGTTGAAGAGCAATGGATGTTTTGACAATGGAGGATATGCTATTTCGAATTGGGAAAAAAATTGGAGGTTCTCGTAAGGAAGAATCAGAAGTGGCTATCTTAGAGAGGATGGTAGATTGGAGAGCATTTATAGAGCCACATTTACAAACAGGAGATGATGCCCTAATAGGACACACAAATCCACACTACTTTCGGTTTCACATGCATAACAATATTCCAGTGATGCAATGGAAGCACTACTCAGTAGATGGAGATCATTTATGGAGTGAGTCATATGCTTTATTACAACGAATAATTCCATTGGAGGAAACTAGATTTGTTCTTGCAAAAAACAAAGCACTTGACATAGATGAAATGAAAGGCTTGAAAGCCTTCATTAAACATCTTCAAAGTATGATGCAGAAATATCCTGGGCAATCAACTAAGAATTTGGAGACAATTAAATCAACTAAAGCACTTATCCAATCTTTAGAAAGACAAGAAAACTTAATGAGCATTGAATACTCTGAATCCTTTTGGCCGGAACAAGCTAGGTCACCAAGTTTTCCTTTGGATATAAATATGTTAGTAGATATGGAGGAAGCAGAGGAATGCCTTTTACCTCAAAAATATTGTGGCAGGAAGGGAGACAAACCCTTACCAGAGTTTATACCATGTAATGAGATTGAAGAGGTTCTATTTGTTGCAGTTTGGGCATCTGATCCGGGTTCAGAGTTGGATGACCAAGGTGGCCCAATTTGGGTTGCAAAGGTTATTAAGATAGAAAGGGATGACAAGGGAACTCCTATAACATTTACAGCTTTATGGTATGAACCAAAGCCATTAAAAAATCTCCCGAGAAGATATACAATAAAACAACTCTATGAGGGATGCTTGCAAAAGAAACGTGAATGGGTTCCAAATAATGAGGGATTAACAGAGGTGGAAGTCAGTAGCATTATTCATTGCTGGAAATCGAGGACACGAAGTTTTAAAAAGAAGCATGGATACAATGTTGAAAAATGTATCACAATCCCTGATCCAAGTCGTGTCCATATTAAACATCATTTGGCAAGACTTGACCCATCAAGCTCAAATACATTACATGAGTCTGATGACTCTGAACGAGATTCAGATGCATAAGATAATGTTTTGTATGCTTTTTTCCATACAAATGGTGTATCTATACACCACCAATAACGAGATTCAGATGCATAAGATAATGTTTTGTATGCTTTTTTCCATACAAATGGTGTATCTATACACCACCAATAAGATAATTTATTGTATGGTTTGTTTTTTAAAAAAGGGTGTATCTATACACCACTTATGTATTGAATTCAACAAACTCTTTTTTTTTTTTTTAATGGTGTATCTATACACCACTTATATGTTGAATTCAACAAACTCTTTTCATATGGTGTCATATTTTCACTTCATAGTGTTAAAATTGACTACTATTATTATTATTATAGTTATTGGATGGAGGCACCATGCATGAGTTTGGGAATTATAGCTTCAGCGAGCCATTTTTTTTTAAATTAGAGGTTACCACTTGACTTTTTACTAGCTTAATAAGGCCATATTTGTATATAAGTGACCAATTAAGTGCTCAAAAAACCCAATTTTTTAGCTCACTAAGTGAAGTTGAGTGGAAAGGATATGCTCCAAGAAAAAGTCCAAACCAAGAGAGAAAGTCCAAAAATTTTGAATAGTGTGTTACTCGGATGCAAGTAAAGTCACCCACAAAGCTTCCCACAGAGCTTCTCCTTCCTCCCACAGAGCTACTGAGCTTTAAGCATTCACGCACGCTCAGCTAGATCACCCGGGCTATGATACCAGTTGAGAGTGCTCTCAACGGAAGCAAGAACGGAAGAGGGAGAGAGAGAAACAGAGAGCCACACAAGTTTTGGTGGGTGCAGAACACCCTAATCTTCTTTTTCATTCATTTATATATGTGTTTGAGTATTGTACATAACCAGGGTAAAGGCACAGTGACCTTTAACCCCCACACTCCTTTGGAGGTTCTTTCAACTCCCGTTTGGCAAGGCGGTTCCTCGGCATCCTTTCCTTTCACCCAAAACTAGTGAGGGACTTGCACCTCTACAATGACTCTCACGTAAGGATCAACCTTGTGTTCTAAGACTCTTGACTCCTCATCGAGTGGTGTTGCCTAGAACTAGCTCTGATACCAAGTGCAAGGTGCTAATTTTGCAAGATAGTCAAAATCTTGAGATGCCCACCTTAGCCCCAGATGCAAGACTTTGAACCCCATCTCAAGCACACCTCGCTATGAGTAGGAGAGATTATGAACATGAGTGATACCCTGATGTCTTGTCACACTAAGCCCAAGATGGTTGGTTTCTGAGGGATCACAAACCCTAGCAAAATCCCTCATGTCTGCATGCAACTCATTGAGGACAAATGTAAGATGCACACTCAGGTCAAGGATCTTCAAACGGGTCGTACAAGTTGTAGTATGCCTGTGATGCCGTGCAACAATGACTTATGGACCTCTAATAGGAGGGGATCTTTTAATGGCAGTTGCTTGATGATGCTTGCTTTAGCATCCAACATTTGGCATAGCTATTCTTGCAAGCCAGCATACCCAGCCTCCTTTGTACCCCCAGCTTTCCAGGTTTGACTACACTCATCCTTACAACTTGGCTGCCCTGCCTTAGCTTATGCCTCCACCCCCATTAGTTAATCCTCTGGCCACTATGGTTGCTGCCACCATGAATTAGGATCAGGATGGGGGAGAAGTCATGGATGGATGAGGACGTTGGAGGATATTGTAGATTGTCCCCCAATGTCTGACCTTATCCTTGTGGGCCAAGCAAGATCTTTCCACAGACGATGGTCTACATTGCAATAGTCAGAGTACTTTTTCAATTGCACTTTTGGCAATAGAAGATTCTCTTATATTGCAATCTATCTTGAGTGGCTGAATGGGACTTGAAGAAATTGAGCTGACAGTAGTGCACTCATTCTCTCATCCAAGGTCCTCCTTCCCTCTAAGGTTTGAATTATGACAACACAAGACCAAGAGAATGCCTACAAAAAAAGGTTGGAGGGGAAAAGGCCTATCGGGATGAATTCTCCCTAAATTGGAAGGTTGCATGGTGCCCTTGTCGATTGGTGCTAGGTCTTGCCCAGGAACAGAGGGCATCAGCACCACTCGAGTCAATTATGACTCTATTTAAACATTGTTTGAGTCATCTAGGGTTCTCTTCCCTAGCATCTACCTAAATAGTTCTAAACATATTTTGGTATAAGTGAGTCCCATTGCATCTGACTTCTCTCATGCCCATGAACTTCTCTAATTTTCATCCATTCCCTTGGGTGTGCCAAAGTGTTACTTGTTCAGCCCTCCTGTATCCAATCGACTAGTTCTGTTAACATTGGTAGCTCCAACTAGTAGCCAGAGTCATCCAACTCCGAATTGGAACCATCCTCTAGTAGTTGGGTCATTATTATTCCACGGCCAACAGTCAGGAAGTTATAGATAGTTACACCTTAGGGAGGATGTGTTAGACATTCTAAGTTACATAGTCACACCTTCCTCACTGTAACACCGAATAGGCATCCCATGTTCTCGATAACCATTTGTAAAAAAGGATTTAAAGGGCTTCATGCCTCATTGTAAAGGTTACCAATTTGGTTTTTATGAGAAGTTCTTGCTCACTTGATCCAGGCATTGAGACTTCATGGGGACATTGGGTGTAGTATTCCTTCCACAAACTCTAGCAGTTCTTTTGAGTTCAACTATCATCTTTCTGCTCATTTCTACTCATTGCTTTTCATTTTTTTCAGTTTTTTCAGTCTTCATTGTCTTGCTCTGAGTTCCCTTGATTACTCGTACATTGATGCTATCCCAACTCACTATTAGGTTGTGATTCACCTTCATTACTATGTTTAGATCCAAAACCTATGTGCTTAATGCAAACATTGGTCAACCCCACCTGTTAACATAGCCCCATCCCGTTAACAGTGATCTTGTTATGCATATGGTTTTTTAATTTTTCATGTTCTACTCTGAAAGTCTAAAGACTAATGCATAGTCCTTTCATTAACTAACGCATCCGACAACTCATTCATTTATTGCAAATTTGTCTTTTGCTACTTGTAAAACAATGATAATACAAAAAATGAAGAATTAAGCTGAGCCAATGCTGCATCATCTTAGACTAGTGTAAACTCTGGGACACAAGTCTCATTGGTTTATGTAGCCCCTTGCATCTACTACTATGCACCTACTACTACGCACCTCCAAGCACCTTTGATAGCTTCACTATACCATCCAATGCTTTAGTATCCACGGGGGTATGTGGATTATCCCATTAGGGTCCACAATGGGTTTTTGAAACACTTTTAAGGTCAGAGACCCAATTATTGGTTTGTCAAAAGAAAATTTGGACTCCTCTATTTTTTCTTTTTTTGGGCAAAGAAAAAGTTGATTATATTATAATCATATGTTTTGTATAATGATGTCAAGCTTTGACAAAATGTTCTCCTATAGAGAGGAATGTTAGCCTTGCATACAAGAAAACCACTACCTAAAAGTGGAAAACATCAAAACTAGTAACAAAAATAGAAAGGAGCTTGAGCTCAGTTTGATAGTTTTGAATAGTAAATTATGCTCGTGTTGATATGCTTATTGAAGGTTGACTGTGTCTCATATTTTGATCCCAAGCTGCCTCTTTATCCATCCAAAAAAGAGACAGTATGCTGCAAAAGACTTTATGCTCCACAAAATTGCTCCTGTTCTGGCAGCCACCAAGGCTATAGCACTCCTAGTATCCAAAATTAGTGCAGTGGACCTGGGAACAGATCAACAGTAACATAGACACAATAAGTGCCAGTAGAGGCTCTCTAATCAGTAGGTTTTGTTTAGACTAGGAAGAGGGATGGAAGGAGTTGATCTTGCATATCCACCCCTGAGTTGGAGCATCTCCCTACCTCCTATATGTGTTCTTCCAGCTCTGCCTAGTGTTGAGATACCTGGTCATTATAATTGTGATATTCTTGGTCCAATAAAAACTTGGCATGGACCATAGCACATAGTGATCAGTTAGTAAGAACATAGCATTCATACCAATTAGCAAATATCCGTTCAGCATACATGACCTCATCATTGAATTGAAAAGAATTTCTAGATATCCAAATAAACCATAGTGCATAAGCCCTGATGTGTGCCCATGTAGCATAAGGAATTTTGAGAGCATCTCCAAAGATAATAGACTTCTAGTTTAAAGGTTCACCTATCTTAATTGCACATATTTCCAAACTTTTCTTGCTCTAGGGAAAGCTATAAAAAGATGGAAGATGTCTTCATTAATGCCCACACTATGTTTGCATGTGCCATCTCCCTTACCAATGCTAAAACTTCTGCAGTTGGTCCAGACAGCCTTGTGTAGAATTAACCATAATAGTGTGGACATTTTCTTAGGGATTCTTTTGTCCCAGATCAGCTCAAATCTGATAACCCATTTTATTTCATTGTCATTATCTGTTCCACCTAGAGTTTGATTTATCAACAATCTCATCTATGCCTTCAGATGGAGTGGGTATAGGTAGGAGGGTTGAGCTGCCTGCCCATCCAAACTCTCTAGGGAAATTAAGGATTATGCCCCCTTTCCATATGATGTCCCCCTCCAACGACTGAATTCTTCCCATTATTAAATCTTGGTCAAAATTGTTGAGTGTAAATTCTCTTCTTATCTCCAACCAAATCTTCCATCTGAAATTGGTCTTGTCCCATAAGTCCCCCCAACAAGATAGCCCTTTCTTCACCAAGTGCCATGCCCTCAGGAAGTCATTGTCACTTAGCTGTTGTTTTGTGAAAAAGGTAGACACCCAGATTGAATCTAAAGCCATAAAGCTTCCTTTCCCAGAGAGAATGATGTGGCTTTTTATCTATTCAAAGGCCCCCCATAGGGTTTTCCACAGCTAGCTCGCTTTAATAGTGCATGGTTATGGGTTTCCAATGGCTACTAAAAGGGGATAATCCTTCCATCTAGGAGGTCTATGAGGCCTTACATGCTTGAAGTTCATGAGGAGAAGGTTAGCCCAATCCCTTCAAAAGTAGTGATGGCTTAATTATCCACATAGCTACTAATTTATAGGCTGCCAGCTCTATATTTATAACACCCAAGCCTCCTTCCTTCCTTGGTCTGGTGCAGATCGCCCAGTTAACCTTAGCAATCCTTCTTCTAATGTCACTCCCACCCCATAATAAGGATCCGCAGATCCTTATGAGCTTTTCTAAACCTTTTCTAGAAGGACACCAGCATGAGAGATAAAATATAGCAATTGGATATATGTTGTGGTTTAGTACTACCCTTCTTCCTACAACGTTTGCCTGCAATCCCCTGAGACTGTCTATTTTCTTTTTGAACTTTTCTAGGAACCACTCCCATCTATCTTTCATCTTAACATTGAGCCCCATATGGATACCTAACAGTCTAAATATCTTCCCATGGGGAATTCTCTTACAACCCAGCTGATCCAAAAGGTTTTAGTTGTCTCCAGATAAAAATGTAGAACCTATTTTGGAGTGATTTATTTTTGAATCAGCTGCATTACAAAATATATCCATACAATCCATAGCTCTTTGTATGTCTACATTTGTGTTTCTAATGGTCAGGGTAGGATCATCTGCAAATTGCTAGTTTACTAGCTTCTTTCCTAAGGGGAGCTCTATACCATTAATTTCACCTGTAGTTACTTGCTCTTTTATTAGCCATCCCAAAGCATCATTAGCTATAGCAAATAAGAGAGGTGCTAGTGGGCATGCTTGTCTTATGGACCTTCTCAATATGAAGCTTTGAGACATCTCTCCATTCACACACACCTTTCCAGAGGCATTAGAGAGTAGAAGAGCTACATAAGATGTGAATTTGTTTCCCAGCCCCAAACTATTAAGTGACTGAAGAAGAAAATCCCAATTAAGTCTATCATATGCCTTTATCAAAGTCCATTTTAATTAGAAAGATCTCTTGATTGCTTTCTTCAGCATGAGTGCAACCTTCCCATAAGTTGATGATTGCCTCCAGCAAATGCATGTTCTTTATGAAACCTTTCTATTCCTCTGGAATCGACTTGTCCATTTTGCATCTCAGTATCAGAGCAATTGCTTTGGCATATGAGGGGCCTCCAATTTTTTAAAATTGTCATGTCCCCTTCTTTTGGTATAAGCTTAATGACCCCTCCATTTAAGTGCTCTGGAAGAAAGCCCTATTTAGCACTCTCTCTCCAAACAGCCAGTAAGGAAGGTCCAACAATGTCCCAAAAGAACTTGTAGAATTTTGTAGGTAGCCCATCTTCTCCAGGTGTTTTTCCATCAGCCATTGCAAAAGCAGCCTCTTTAAGTTCGTGAAGGGAAAGGTCAATTTCCATATGGTTTCTATCTAAGTTAGACATAGTAGTTTATCTAGCTGATTGGCACCTATCTCTAGCCTCTAGGACCTTGTTATCTGTTAAGTCCACTATACTCAAAAGGTTTTCCAAGTGGATGACTATGATGTCCATATTTTCTGCTTTTGATTTAACCACTTCACCATCATTCTTCTGCAACAAAGGAATTTCCTCATGATTCCTCTTTTTTTTTATCCTCTTGAAGTTCTCCTTGGTTGGTCTTTCTATCTTACGTACCCACCAATCTCTGAAGTAGATCTTGGCATTTGGTAGCTTGATTTGCTCTTGTATCCTGATTTCTTTTCTTTTGACCAATAATTGGTGTTGAGCATTGAGATCATTACTTCTAGCTATTTGTTCAAGTTCTTCAATGTCCTTCTTAAGTTTGTCAATTCTTCTTGCTTTGATGGTAGCTCTATTTTTTTGGCTTCCTTTAAGATTGCCTGGACCCTTTCAACAGCATCCTTCAAACCTTGGGACAATGAATCAGCTACTGCAAAAGACAAGTTCCAATTTTCTATAATCTGTTGTCTACAGCTTGAACAAGGAGGGGTCAGCTTTAAACAATCATTTGTCTTTCTTCCCACTCCCCAAATCGATACAAGCTAACACTGGCTTGTGGTATGATAAGGTGAGAGAGGAAAAGGTGGACTTCTTGACTTTTAGTGCTTGGTCAATCAGAGATTGAGGAATATACACTCTATCTAGTCTAGCTTCTCTCCTCAAATTACCCACCTGTCTGTTGCTCCAAGTGTAAATGTTGGGAGTCCCAATGTCCACAACTTGCAGATTTTCTTTGAGATCTTCCCATATTTGTTATTCAGGACCCCTGTGTACTGATCCCTTCTGCATCCATCTATCTTTAACATTCTCCACCATATTGAAATCCCCCATAATAATACAGTCACTTCCTAAATTCAACATTTAATCCCAAGTGACTCTTCTTTCCGTGGATCCTGTTGGGGCATAAACTGAAACAACTGTGAAAGAAAAACTTTTCATTTTGCACTCTTAAGCAAGCCTTTTGTGATTTTAGTCCTGCATGCATTTGATGACACAATCCTTGTAATGTGACAGTATCCCAATTTCAATGCCACCTCTTCCTTTCTCATGATTTGTGAAGTACCATATTCTTATATTATCAACCTTTTTTAGTCTGTTTTCTAGGGTGTCATTGGTTACTTTCACCTCTTGTAACACAAGAAATGTAGGAGACAGAGAGCTGTCTCTGAGCCACTTGGCTACTTCCTGACAAGTCCAAGGGTCAATTAATCCACAAACATTAAGTGTAAGAAAAGTGAATGGTTTATTTACCATTCTTATTCTTTCTCTTTTTAGCCTTGGAAGTTGGGATTTTGGGTGGGGCACTCTGACCCTTTACTTGGGAGATCCTTCTCTTATTCAGAGTAGTGGCTAAGGTTTGGCAGGGGGTCTAGTAGGATTACTCTGTTTTTGAGCCAAAGGGAGTTCTTCCTCTGAGTCTCCTAATTCTGATTCACTCATACTAGCATCTACTTGATTTACATCCTCCTCAAACTTTTTGAGCCAGCTAGGTTTGATTTTAGCTTCATCCATTTGTGCATCTTGTATCCACTTCTCTGTTTCTTGGTCAATGAATGCCTCAAAAGTGTTGTTAGTTGCTAGAGGAAATGTTACTCTCTCCTTTTCTTGCTGTATAATAGGCTTCTTCTAATCATCTCCCTTCTTGTGTATATTGTTATCTGCCCACTATTTTTGCATTTTTCCCCAGGTCTTGGTTTTTTGGTCTATCTTTGATAGTTCTTTTTGGCTTGCGAGGGAGATTGGCTTGCTATTGGGGCCGGCTCCTGAATTGGTTTAAGACCATTTCTCTTTAAAGGGCAGATTTTAACTATGTGAGTTGATAACCCACATAAAAAACATGAGTTGGGGAGGTTTTTGTATACCAAGGGCTGCTCCATATAGACACTCCCATTCATGTTGACTATCACCAGAGTCTCTAGGAGCTCCTCAACAACATCCAACCTAACACACACCTAGGGGTGGCCTTTAGGATTAATGAATTGCTCCTTTTCCACATCTATCACTTGCCCTAAGATTTTGCAAAGATTAGGACCTTGGTTCACTAAAGAAAATGGAAGGTCAGGGAGCTCTACCCAAACAGGTACAAAGGTGGATCTAGGCTTATCAAGGTTGAAGTCTTGGGACCAAAACTCTAGATATAGATGTTGATGTCTTATGGTCCAAAGGGCATGATGAAGAGCCTTCCAAGCCATATCCTCTGTTTCAAAAAGAAAAAAGAAGAACCCTTTTCTTAAGATCTAACTCTAGCAACCACAAGCCCTTTCCTTATCTAGTTGTTTCTAAGCCATCCCTCTAGAAAAGCACTTGGAGGTCTAGGACCAGGAAGATATCCTATTAAGGCATGGGATTCAAGCTAATCAATGGATTGCTCAAGCCTATCCTCATCAAGAAAATTAGCCACTTTACCTTTAGGAGATGGTGTCTCCTCAACTTCAGGCTCTTGAGTCTTTGATTGATGTTGTCGTGGGTCCTCTGGTGCAATGCTTTCAGCTTCTCCTCTAAAGTCTGGTGTCTTGGTTCCTCCACTTGTGTTTGTTGCCTTGAGGCCTCTGCTTGCTCCAATCCTTGGATTGAGAATTAGGGGTCCTACCTCCTACGTCTCTGTCTACATTGGGCCCATCCGCGAAGTGGGGAGAGGAGCTCTTGATGGGCGCCTATAGATTCTCTTTTTTCTAGCTCGAAAGAAGCCCATCAGCCTTGGCGTTGGCATCAAAATTGCCTGCCTTTCATTCAATGACTCCTCCTGATTCACTTGCTGGATCTCCATTCATCTCCATTGCATGCGCTTCATAGTCTGAGGGAGTTGTGAGTTTCTCTTGCTCTTTCATGTTCTCCTTTGCTAGCACAGCTAGCAAAACGATGCATGAAAGGGGGGGTGAAGTGCCCACCTCTGAACTCCTGCACCATGCCCATGTATGAGGGCCTTGGAGCTTGCTTGGAGTTTCAACTACCAACGTTGGAGAGAGAGGGATCGCAACAAGAGTTCTTGATGGTTCATTCTCTGAAGGTGGCAATGAAAATGTCTCTTTTAGTAGAGGAAAGTGCATAGGATCTCCATTCCAAACGTCTTTGTCAAAGAGGTCCACGTCGAATCCATGCAAGGGTGGTGTCACGTCTACATTACTTTGTGAGGAAGCTAGATTTGGAGGACCTCTACCTCCTGTGTCAGTCCCCATGTTTTTCAGATCGAACTCGTCGATTTTAGTCTCCTACTCAACTAAGGCATAGTGGGCGTCCACATCCACATGGGGATTACTGATATCTAACCCAGTCATTCCTATAGACTCTTGAATATTGCCATAGGTTTTAAATATCAACTTCATTGACTTCTTAATTCTTGGACTAATGGTACTGGGGCCTAGGGGTGAAGGCAAAATGCCATCAACCACTTTAGGTACCTTATACGCTCCATCTAGTTCCTCTTATGTATAACCCATTTTCATAAATTCAAGCATCTCCTAAAAGTCAGAGTAATTCCCCTATACCAACCGAATGTTTAGGTTGGGTCACAACTTTTGCATAGTCATATAACAAAGCTAGCATGTGCTTGAGATTGGATTGAGTCAGACTAGATCTCACTTCCTTTCCCATGCCATTTGCACAATGTTGGCCCAATTATATTTTTCCTCCTTTCAGCAAAATATAACATGGAGTAATTTTCCTTTGGCATATAGCCATATTCAGTCACGAATAGAACTCTTCCGTAAACCACAAATGTTGTTTCTACCTCACCTCACTTTTGCAATAAAGTCATGGCATTCCAAACTTTTCCACCATCATCTAAGCATTACATTTAAATTTTGATTTAACCAAGGCATGTAATAACAACAACAATTTGAATACTATGGAAACCACTTCTTTTGTTAATAAAACTCTTGGCCAAATAACCCCTGATTGCTGTAGGCAAGATTATTGGTCATCTGCCTACAAATTAACTTGCCATTTCCACCAGTCAAGATTGTTGTACCCATCTAGATCTAATTTTCGGCAATTCTAAGGGTCCTCTCCATCCAAATAGAACTTAAAGTCAACAAATGAGGATAAGTCAGCTGTTTTGTTCTCGCTTACATCACCTTCAATGTCCATAATCTTCTATATTTCCTTGGAATGCAGGTCGTGGATAGCTACAAAAAGAAACCTTTTGTTTACCCATGGTGTCAGATAGAGTGAGGGAATTTGAGTGGAGTTTGAGTGCATTCGAATAGCAAAGGTCATGGTTGCGGTACTAGCTATCTCTTGGTTGCCAGATGGATTCACAACATGGAGACAACCTCATAGGTGAGCATAGATAATATGGAAATGACCTCTTGCATAGGCTTGGATATCTCAAGGACAAGAGTCTTTGTGAAATGAGTCAATAATGCAACCTCATGCAACTTAAAATAGATTCCTATCTAGCACTTCCACTCATGTAAACTGTTAGTTAGCTGAATAAGGGGAGCTGCCACCATCGTATATATTTCGAATACTATCCCAACCAAAACTTTCAACTATGGATCATCCGATAGATTGAAATTCCCATGGTATTATCATAAAAGAAAGGGTATTAAAAAGGCCCTTATCTAAACAAAATGCCAATGGTCTTAAAAAGGCCCCTTATCTATAAATATTGCATGGGATAAAAAACTCCTTTCTTCATAGAAACTTACATTTTTTTTTTTAAAAGCCCACATATGGAGATACACTTATGAAAAAATTCCTCAAAGTTTCCAATTCAAAAACCCCTCCATTTGAACCCATGTATTGTACTTATATATTATCTATTTCTTTGTACTAGAGTTCTTTTGGCTTTCACAACTAAGAAGAGGAAAACTGTTTTCAGCCTCCACCTTTGTGTGTATTCCCCCATTGTGCATGTGAGAAAGCCGCAAGTGAGACTCCTTCCCTCTCTCCCACAATCTTCACATGGTATCAGAGCCTTGTTCGTGGTAAGGAGCTCAAGAAAGCAAGCCAAGTTCGTGGTGTCCTGGTAAGAGGACCAGTGTTGCTTTCCTATTTCGAGTTTGGGAGCAAATCTCTGCAGGTAGCACAGCCAGAAGTGCAAGAGTGCACTGTCTCAGATTGAGACGCCCTTCGCGGTGTGGCAAGAGCGCGGTGAGGTTATTTTTTTGATTCGAGGTCATTTCGGGGCCCGTTTTGGAGACGGAAGTTCTTCGCAGGCACTCAAAAAAAGGCCCTGTTTTTTGCTGTGCGACCACTGCGCGGCTAGTCAGTGGAAAGGTGCCGCAGAAATTGCATCGTATGCCTGTGTGTGCAGAGATATTGGTAGTTGCAGATTCATGCCTGTTGCCTGTTGATGCAAATTCGTCACTAGAAAGTGACTGTGTGGTGAAATACCACTTTCATCAGTTTTGCAGATCTGCCCATGTGAGGCAAAAGCTGTGTTTTTTGCAGTGACAGAATATTTTGCAGTGTTCTGTAATGGCATCTGATTCTCTTTCATAGATTGTCACTGAAAAGCTTGACAAGAACAACTTCCAGGCATGGAAGTTTAGAATGACGAATTTCTTGATGGGAAAAGGCTATTGGGAATTCATTACAGGAAATGAAGAAGAACCTGTTCTTCCTAATGTTCCCAGTCAACAGGAAATGCAGGCATTCAAAGGATGGCATGAGAGAGCTAGGAAAGTTATGTACTGGCTGTCTATCAGTATTTCGGACTCCATGATTGTGCATATTCAGGATGCAAATATGCCAAAGGAGGCATGGGATACTTTGGCAAAAATGTATAGCACAAATACGCAAGCCAGGAAAATGCAACTCAAACAGGAGTTGCACAATGTGCAGAGAGAAAATTTGAGCATAAATGACTACCACATGAAAGTGAAGAAAATTGCAGATGCACTTGCTTCCATTGGGTCACCAGTGGATGATGACGATTTGGTTTCTGTGACCTTGAATGGTCTAGGAAAGGATTATGCACAATTCCGAACATCCATTGCCGTCCGTGAAAAATTTCCAAATTTTGAGGAGTTCATTGCTCTTCTAATTTCTGAAGAGCAAAGAAATGGGGTTGCATCTTCTTCAGCAGGAACTTCAAAAGAAACTGTCTTCTACTCAAATGCTGGTAGAGGTAGAGGCAGAGGTAGAGGAGGCCGATCTGCAGGCCGTGGTAGAAATCAGAATATGCAGCAAACGCAAGAAAACCAGTCCTATGCAGGAGGACGTGGTAACTCTAGAGGCAGGGGGAGCCAAAGAGGCCGTGGTGGATGGCAGAGAAGCCAAAATGCAAACAGCAATGTTGAATGCTACTATTGTGGCAAAATGGGTCATATGGCCAAGGACTGCTACAAAAAGCAGAATGACATTATGAATGGAAAATTGCAGCAAGGCAATTATGCATCTTCTAGCAGGCAGGGTGATGACAGAAATGAACATCTTTTTATGGTGCAGCATATGACCAATTCTGTGACAAGTGCAGAAGAACAAAATGATGTGTGGTATGTTGACTCAGGTGCATCAAAACACATGACAGGTCATGCAAAATGGATGCAAGATGCAAGGAAAATGGAAAAGCCAGGATTTGTGGAGACTGGTGATGATACTACACATCCTATTGTGCAGATTGGCAAAATTCCTTTGTCTATGCAGGATGGGAAAAAGAAATACTTGTCTGATGTATTTCATGTCCCAAACATCACCAAGAACTTGGTTTCTGTTGGTCAAATGGTTGAGCAGGGCTTGCAGGTCAGATTTAATCCTCATGGATGCTTTGTTGAGGATATGAAAAATAATGGTCGCTTGATAGCAAAGGGAAGAAGAAGGGCAAGATGTTTACGTTGGATGCGGACATGCCTGAATTGAGTGCAGCAATGTTTGCACATGGGACCGGTGTAGTTGCAGATATTGATATCTGGCACAAACGCATTGGTCATGTTAATATACAGCGACTTAAATCAATGCAAGCCCAAAATATTGTTGCTGGATTGCCTAAATTCAAGGTTGCAGAAATGCACAAGGTTTGTGAAGCCTGTCAATTTGGGAAACAGGTAAGGAAACCTTTTCCTAGGCATGTTCAAGAGAGTAAAAAGACATTGGAATAAATCCACTCTGATGTGTGGACTACAAAAGCTGCATCTATTGGAGGCTGTCACTATTTTGTCACATTTATTGATGACTTCAGCAGAAAACTGTGGGTGTATTTTATGAAAAAGAAAAGTGAAGTGTTTGGGCACTTCAAAGCTTTCAAAGCTATGGTTGAAAAAGAAACAGGCCTGCAAATAAAATGCCTAAGGTCAGATGGAGGGGGAGAGTACCTCTCAAATGAGTTTGCAAGGTTCTTGCAGGAGCATGGTATAAAGCAGCAATATTCATGCAGCCATACCCCACAGCAAAATGGAATTGCAAAAAGAAAAAACAGGCATATTGGAGAGGTATCTCAGGCTATGCTAAATGAAAAAGATCTACCAGATTATTATTGGGCTGAAGCAGTTGCTACAGCAGTCTATATAATGAACAGGACTCCCACTGCAGCAATACATGGCATGACGCGAGAGGAGATGTATACTGGTAGGAAACCAGATATTTCTCATCTGAAGATTTTTGGTTGCATTGCCTATGTCCATGTGCCAGATGAGTTGAGGTCCAAGTTGGATCCAAAAGCTGAGAAGTGCGTCTTTATTGGTTATTCTCTGCAGCAGAAAGGGTATAGATGCTATAACCCTTCTACACGTAAGTTCACAGTGAGCAGAGATGTTGTTTTTGATGAGATGAGCAGCTGGTATAAACCAGTAAATGTGATGATTGATGTAGATGCACAAAATGGTAATGATGCACAGAATGCACAGCAGCAATCACAAAATATCAGTGGACCTGGAGTGTCCTCTACTAGTGGTTCACATATTTCGCCATGGACAGGCAGATTGAGATCAGGAGAATCCCCTCAAAGCAATGCAGAGAGTGGTACGCAGGTATCACGAAAAGGAAAAGAGAAGGTAGATCAGCCCATGTTTGATGTGAATGCAGGTCACTCTTATGTGGATGGTGAATCCAGTGGCTCAGAGCAGAGCATTGATGATGAGTTGGGTATTCCTTCTGTTGTTACACCTGGAGTAAGGAAGACTAGGGATGTTTTGAGAGCACCTGGAAGTGAGCCTATTTTGCGCAAGTCTACCAAGGTTAGGTATCCTGTGGATAGGCTGAAATATGATGGATTTACAGCCATTCACTATGCCTATATGGTCAAAGTGATACAGGAACCAGAACCCACTTCTTTTGAGCAAGCCATGGGAAATGAAAAATGGGAGAAAGCCATGGATGAAGAAATGGATGCCTTGGATGCTAATGCTACATGGGAATTGGTGCCTTTGCCTAAAGGCAAGAATGCAATTGGTTGTAAGTGGGTTTATAAGATCAAGCATAATGCAGATGGTTCTGTGAATAGATACAAGGCAAGATTAGTTGTCAAGGGGTATGCACAGACATATGGCATTGATTATGAAGAAACTTTCAGCCCGGTTGCAAGGATGGCAACCGTAAGAGCAGCCATTGCTATGGCTGCATCAAAGGGATGGTCTTTACATCAGATGGATGTAAAGAATGTCTTCTTGCATGGTGATTTGCAAGAAGAGGTCTTTATGGAGCAGCCAGCAGGTTATGTTCATGCTATTCATCCTGAGTTTGTTTGCAGGTTGAAGAAAGCCTTGTATGGCTTGAAGCAAGCACCTAGAGCATGGTCTGACAAGATAGGACAGTATCTTGTCACTATTGGCTTTCAAATTTCCAAGGCAGATTTCTCACTCTATGTGAGAAAAACAGAGAAAGGGATTATGTTGCTGGTCATTTATGTTGATGATTTGATCATCACAGGTGATAGTGATGAAGATATCCTTCATGTGAAAATGCTATTGAGACAGAAGTTTGAGATGAAGGATTTGGGAGAGCTGTGTTATTTCTTGGGCATTGAGGTGATTAGATCACCAAGTGGGATACAGCTCCTGCAGAGGCAGTATGGACTAGACATGCTGTCCAAATATGGGATGACAGGCTGTAAGCCTATTATTTCAGTTCCTTTGGAGCAGAATGTGAAGCTGAGCGCAGATGCAGGTGAGCTTTTGGAGGACCCTACTATGTACAGATGCATAGTAAGAAGTTTGATTTACATGACTATTACCAGGCCAGATTTGAGCTATGCTGTTGGGTTGGTAAGTCAGTTTATGCAGGCTCCAAGGAAACCGCATTTGGATGCGGCTAGACGCATACTCAGGTATGTGAAGTCCACATTGCAGTATGGACTATTTTATGAGGCTGGGGTTCAGATACAGTTGCATGGATACACTGATGCTGATTGGGCTGGTAGCATTTCAGATAGACGATCTACCAGTGGATATGTGTTCTCTTTTGGGAGTGATGCAGTCACTTGGAGCAGCAAGAAACAGCCTACAGTTGCCTTGTCGAGCACAGAGGCTGAGTACAGGGGTGCAGCAATGGCTGCATGTGAGGTAGCTTGGTTGCATAAGCTACTCTATGATATGCATCAGTCTACAGATGGGCCAGTTGTCATTTATTGTGACAACATGAGTAGTATATGTTGAGATATCAAGCTCTACCCCCGATATATCTCCTGGATGACTATCATTTATGTCACCGCCTATGTTAGTTGTACTCGTGGTGTAGTTAGACTACCACGTATGTTTTTGGTTTGGGTTCACATATGAACCACGTATTCTAGGTTTTGACATATAGGGTATTTCCCTCTTCTATTGTATGTTGTTGTGTGCAAAAGTGAAGAAAGGCTTCACCCTCCAACTTTGTGTCCTCTCTTTTTTGTGTGTTGTGAAGAAAGCTGAACTTGAGTCTCCTATCTCTCTCCCTCATTCTTTACATGGTATCAGAGCCTTGTTCGTGGTAAGGAGCTCAAGAAAGCAAGTCAAGTTTGTGGTGTCTTGGTAAGAGGACCAGTGTTGCTTTCCTATTTTGAGTTTGGGAGCAAATCTCTGCAGGTAGCACAGCCAGAAGTGCAGGAGTGCACTGTTTCAGATTGAGAGGCCCTTCGCAGTGTGGCGAGAGCGCAGTATATGCTGCGGGAGAGGGCCAAGCCCTTGGTGACTTTATTTTTTTGATTTGAGGCCGTTTCGGGGCCCGTTTTGAAGGCGGAAGTTCTTCGCAGGCACTCAAAAAAAGGCCCTGTTTTTTGCTGTGCGACCACTGCATGCGACCACTGCGCGGCTAGTCGGTGGAAAGGTGCCACAGAAATTGCATCGTATGCCTGTGTGCAGAGATATTGGGAGTTACAGATTCATGCCTGTTGCCTGTTGATGCAAAATCGTCACTAGGAAGTGACTATGTGGTGAAATACCACTTTCGTCAGTGTTGCGGATTTGCCCCTGTGAGGCTGTTTGCAGAAGTTTTGCTATCTGCCCTTGTGAGGCATTTGCTGTGTTTACAGGTTGCTGTTGCAATTCGTGATTTGTAAAATGTCTGAGAATCTATCTACCATTGTCAGTGAGAAGCTTGACAAGAACAACTTCCAAGCATGGAAGTTCAGGATGACAAACTTCCTTATGGGAAAGGGAGTTTGGGAGTACATCAGTGGTGAAACTACAGAACCAGTTTTGGGTGCTGCTCCCACTCCTGCTGAATTGAAGGCCTTTAAAGAATGGCATGAAAAAGCCAGAAAATGCTTGTATTGGCTATCTGTTAGCATTTCAGATTCTATGATTGTGCATATACAGGATGTAGAGACACCTAAGGAGGCATGGGATACATTGGTGAAGCTGTATAGCACAAATACCAAAGCACGAAAGATGCAGCTAAAGCAGGAGCTGCACAATGTGCAAAGGAAAAATATGAATATAAATGAGTATTCCTTGAAGGTGAAAGGCCTTGCAGATTCTCTTGCCTCCATAGGAGCACCTGTTGATGATGAGGACTTAGTGTCCGTGACCTTGAATGGTCTTGGGAAAGATTATGCACAGTTTCGGACATCCATTGGAGTCCATGAAACATTTCCTGATTTTCAAGAACTTATTGCTCTCTTGCTGAGTGAAGAGCAAAGGAATGGTGGTTCAGCCACCTCAACTTCTCAAGAGACTGCTTTCTACTCGAATACAGGTAGAGGCAGGGGTAGAGGAAGAGGCCGTTTTGGTGGCCGTGCAGGAAATCAGAATCAGCAGCAACAACAGGAAAACCAGTCCTATGGAGGAGGACGTGGTAGTTCTAGAGGCAGGGGGAGCCAAAGAGGCCGTGGTTCATGGCAAAGGAACCAGCAAGTAAATAGCAGCACAGAATGCTATTATTGTGGAAAGCCTGGACACAAGGAGAATACATGCTATAAAAAGTAGAATGACATCAAAAGTGGGAAGTTGCAGCAAAGCAACTATGCATCATCAAGTGGGCATGGTGACAACAGAAATGAGCACCTTTTTGTGATGCAGCATATGGTTAACTCCATGTCAGGAGATGCTGCAGCTTGCAATGATGTTTGGTATGTTGATTCAGGTGCCTCTAACCACATGACCAGTCATGGTGAGTGGTTTCATGATGTTAGAAATTTGGATAAGCCAGGTTATGTTGAAACAGGTGATGATACTGCGCACCCAATTACGCAGGTTGGTAAAGTGCCATTGGCTATGCAGGATGGCAAAACGAAGTACTTGGCAGATGTACTTCATGTTCCAAAAATCACTAAGAACCTGGTTTCAGTTGGCCAGATGGTTGAGCAACGTCTGCAGGTTAGATTTAATCCTGATGGATGCTTTGTTGAGGACTTGAAAAATAAGTGCCGCTTGGTTGCAAAAGGCAATAAAAATGGCAGAATGTTCACCTTGGATGTTGATATGCCTGAGGTGAAAGCTGCTATGTTTGCGCATGGGAGAGGTGTCATTGCAGATATTGAGATATGGCACAAGCGCATTGGGCACGTGAATATACAAAGGCTAAAATCTATGCAAACGAAAAACATTGTTGCAGGTTTGCCTAAATTCAGAGTTGAGGGAATGCAAAAGGTATGTGAAGCATGCCAAATGGGTAAGCAGGCCAGACATGCATTTCCCAAAAATGCTAAGGTGAGTAGAAGACCTTTGGAAGTGATCCATTCAGATGTTTGGACAACCAAAGCTGCTTCTATTGGTGGATGCCATTATTATGTGACGTTTATTGATGACTACACTAGGAAGGTGTGGATTTATTTTATGAAGCACAAAAGTGAAGTGTTCAGCCATTTCAAGGCTTTTAAGGCCATGGTTGAAAAAGAGAAAGGTGTGCATATTAAAGTGCTAAGATCTGATGGAGGGGGAGAGTACTTTTCAGAAGAATTTTGTGAATATCTGAAAGAACAGGGAATTCAAAGGAAGTACTCATGCAAGTCTACCCCTCAGCAGAATGGGGTTGCAGAAAGGAAGAACAGGCATATTGCAGAAGTAGGACGGGCGATCCTAAATGAGAAAAACATGCTTGATTATTTTTGGGCTGAAGCAGTAGCAACTGCTGTTTATATTATGAACAGAACCCCCACTGCAGCTGTCCATGGCATGACGCCTGAAGAAATGTATACAGGCCAAAAACCAGATATTTCTCACTTGAAGGTATTTGGTTGCATAGCTTATGTTCATGTTCCTGATGAGAAGAGAACAAAGCTGGATCCAAAGGCAGAAAAATGCATCTTTATTGGATATGCTCTGCACCAGAAAGGGTATCGCTGTTATAACCCTTCCACCCGTAAAATGCAAGTGAGCAGAGATGTTGTTTTTGATGAAATGAGCAGCTGGTATGCACCAACTGTTATGGTAGGAGATGCAGATGCAGGAAATGGGAATGCTGCAATAAATGCAGAGCAGCAATCTCAAGCCTTAAGTGGACCCAGAGAGTCCTCTACTAGTGGATCTAATGCATGGACAGGGAGATTGAGATCTAGTGAAACGTCACATGGCAGTCCTGATAGTGTTGTGCAGGTATCACATAAGGGAAAAGAAAAAGTGGACCATGCTCCAGTGTTTGATGTGTCTGCTGGTAGCTCTCATGTTGATGGAGAGTCAAGTGGCTCTGAAATGAGCCTTGATGAGGAACTTGGGATTCCTTCTGTTGTTACACCTGGTGCAAGGAAAAGCAGGCATGATTTAAAGACTCCTGCAACTGATCCAATTGTACGGAGGTCCACTCGTATTAAGTATCCAGTTGACAGGCTGAGATATGATGGGTATACAGCACATCACTATGCTTATATGGTCAAGGTTCTAGAGGAGCCAGAGCCCACATGTTTTGAGGATGCAGCAGGGCATAAAAATTGGGAAGCAGCTATGGATGAAGAGATGGCTGCCTTGGATGCAAACCACACTTGGGATTTGATGCCTTTGCCTCATGATAAGAAGGCTATTGGCTGCAAGTGGGTTTACAAAGTAAAGCACAATGCTGATGGGTCTGTTAGCAGGTACAAGGCAAGATTGGTTGCCAAAGGTTTTGCACAGACATATGGAATTGACTATGAGGAAACTTTCAGCCCAGTTGCAAGGATGGCAACCGTGAGAGCAGTAATTGCTATGGCTGCTGCAAAGGGATGGTCTTTGCATCAGATGGATGTGAAAAATGCCTTCTTGCATGGTGATTTGCAGGAAGAGGTTTATATGATGCAGCCAGAAGGTTATGAGGATAATTCACACCCCGATTTTGTATGCAGGTTGCGCAAAGCCTTGTATGGCTTAAAACAGGCGCCGAGGGCATGGTCAGACAAGATAGGGCAATATCTTGTCACTATTGGATTTCAGATTTCCAATTCAGATTTTTCACTTTATGTGAAAAGGACAAACAGAGGGATTGTGCTTGTAGTCATCTATGTTGATGACTTGATTATTACAGGTGATAGTGATGCAGACATTAATGAAGTGAAGCTGCTGTTGAAGCAGAAATTTGAGATGAAGGATTTGGGAGAGCTGCGTTACTTCTTGGGCATTGAGGTTATTAGATCCCCGAGTGGGATATGGCTGTTGCAAAGGCAATACGGTTTGGACATGCTGTCCAAATATGGGATGACAGGCTGTAAGCCTATCTCTATTCCATTGGAGCAGAATGTGAAGCTCAATGCAGAGTCAGGTGAGCTTCTTGAAGATATTACTATGTACAGGCGCATAGTAGGTAGCTTGATTTACATGACTATAACCAGACCAGATTTGAGCTATGCTGTGGGGCTGGTGAGTCAGTTTATGTAGGCACCGAGGAAGCCACATTTGGATGCGGCTAGATGCATACTGCGGTATGTGAAGTCCACATTGCATTATGGACTGTTTTATGAAGCTGGGTGTGCATTACAGGTACATGGATACACAGATGCTGACTGGGCTGGTAGTGTCTCAGACAGGAGATCTACTAGTGGTTTTATGTTTTCCCTTGGGAGTGGTGCCATCAGTTGGAGCAGCAAGAAGCAGCCAACAGTTGCCTTGTCGAGCACAGAGGCTGAGTACAGGGGTGCAGCAATGGCTGCATGTGAGGTAGCTTGGTTACGGAAGCTACTTGCAGATATGGGATAGTCAATTCATGCAGCAGTTGTCATTCATTGTGACAACATTAGCAGCATCATGCTTGCTAATAACCCAGTTTATCATGCTAGAACGAAGCACATTGAGGTGCATTATCACTTTGTGAGAGAGAAGGTTCTAGCTGGTGAGATTGATCTTGTCTATGTCAGCACTGAGGAGCAGGTGGCTGATATTTTTACGAAGGCATTGGGTACCGAGAAGCTTCGCAGATTTAGGAGCTTGCTTGGTGTACGTGAGATGGATTTGAGCTTGAGGGGGAGTGTTGAGATATCAAGCTCTACCCCTAATATATCTCCTGGATGACTATCATTTATGTCACCGCCTATGTTAGTTGTACTCGTGGTGTAGTTAGACTACCACGTATGTTTTTGGTTTGGGTTCACATATGAACCACGTATTCTAGGTTTTGACATATAGGGTATTTCCCTCTTCTATTGTATGTTGTTGTGTGCAAAAGTGAAGAAAGGCTTCACCCTCCAACTTTGTGTCCTCTCTTTTTTGTGTGTTGTGAAGAAAGCTGAACTTGAGTCTCCTATCTCTCTCCCTTATTCTTTACAGTATACATTTGGCAAAGAACCCAGTCTTTCATGCCAGAACAAAGCACATTGAGGTGCATTATCACTATGTGCGGGAGAAGGTTTTACTAGGTCTTATTGATCTAGTTTATGTCAGCACAGAGGATCAGGTAGCTAACATCTTCACGAAAGCATTGGGCGCAGAGAAGCTGCGCAAGTTCAGAGACCTGCTTGGTGTGCAGGAATTGGGATTGAGCTCGAGGGGGAGTGTTGAGATATCGAGCTCCACTCGCGATATGCCAGGGTGACCGTTGTGTATTTATGTCACCGACTTGTTAGCTGGAGATGCGGTTGGTACACCGCTCACGAATAATAGCTGGATGACAGCTATCCTTATCTACACTAGTTCGTGGCTCAGTTAGTATGCCACCTTAGTTAGTTGAGTTTGGTTTGAGACCCACATATAGGGTTCTTCTATTTCTTTGTACTAGAGTTCTTTTGGCTTTCACAACTAAGAAGAGGAAAACTGTTTTCAACCTCCACCTTTGTGTGTATTCCCCCATTGTGCATGTGAGAAAGCCGCAAGTGAGACTCCTTCCCTCTCTCCCACAATTTTCACACCTTGGCCATCATGGCCCTCTCCTCATCTGATTTAGGGCTATCTGTATGACTTAGTTTCACATATGGAGGCAATGGAGTACTCACTGCCTTCCCCCCCTCCATATTAAAACGCTGCAATACTTTTGTAACATACTCTTTTTGTGAAAGCCAAAGGAGTTTCCTACTCCGATCACGCGTGATGCGCATACCAAGAATATGACCTGCAAGTCCCAAATCCTTCATATCAAAGGCCTCATGCAACTTGGCCTTTAATGCATCTAGCTCATAAGTATTCTTGCTAGCCAATAGCATATCATCCACATATAGTGCCACGATTATCAGGCTAATATTCTTAGCCCTTTTAGTGTAGAGGCAGTGATCAATTTCACTCCTTCTAAAACCCTGGGACCGAATGAAAGCATCAAACTTCTGATACCATTCTCTAGGCGCTTGCTTAAGACCATACAGACTCTTCTTCAGCTTGCAAACTAAATGCTCTTTGCCCTTTTCTTCAAAGCCTTCTGGCTGCACCATGTAAATTTCCTCATGCAAATCCCCATGCAAGAAAGCTGTCTTGACATCCATCTGCATAAGCTCCATATCCTCTGATGCCACTAGTCCAAGCATGCATCTTAGTGTGGTCATCTTCACAACTGGAGAGAATATCTCATCAAAGTCCACACCCTTCTCTTGCTTGAACCCTTTAGCAACCAAACGGGCCTTGTACCTAGGCACGTCATCACCTGTGACCTTCATTTTGTAGACCCATTTACATGGCAATGCTTTCTTTCCATGTGGCAAAGAAACCAAGTCCCAAGTCTTATTCTTCATAAGTGAACTCATCTCTGATTGCATAGCATACTCCCACTTGCGTTGATCCTCACGCATCATAGCCTCTTTGTAGCAAGAAGGCTCCCTGCAATCAGTAAGCATCACATAGTCTACCCCTGGAACAAACCTATCAGGTGGTCTAGACACTCTAGATGATCTTCTCAAAGGCATTTCAGCTTGCTGTCCCATTTGCATATCAACCACATTTGGCTCATCATTTCCACCAATAGATGATCCATCATCTACCCTTGATTGTATACCTGTGGGAGTACTTGGTGGTACCATTTCTTGCACATTTGGTGCATGGACAGCTTGCTGTCTATCAACATATGCAGGTGGATTTACATCCTGCAAAGTGATTCTCCTCATTTCCACATCCCTCATGGGTGCCTTATGCATCTTCTTCTCATTGAAGACCGCATCATGGCTGCGTATGTTCTTCTTTGCTTCTGGATCCCAGAGACGATAGCCCATCTCTCCACTTTCACCATAACCCAGAAAGATGCATTTCCTAGACTTAGGATCTAGCTTCTTTCGAAGCTCTTTTGGCACATGTGCATATGCCTCACACCCAAATATATGCAAATGAGAGTAAGAGGGCTTCTTGCTACTCCATGCCTCTTCAAGAATACCACCATCCAAACTCTTACTAGGTGATCTATTGATCACATGCACTGCAGTCTTCATTGCCTCAGCCCAAAAACCACCAGAAAGACTTGCATTGGAAAGCATGCATTGCAACCTTTCTTGAATGGTACGGTTCATCTTTTCTGCAACTGGATTTTGCTCTAGAGTACGAGGGGATGTGAGCTCCCTCTTAATCCCACGTGTATCACAGAAATGCTGAAAGTCATGAGAGAGATACTCTCCACCATTGTCAGTCCATAGGCATTTAAGCGTTCTACCTGACTGATTCTCAACCAAGGCCAGCCATTTGTGAAATACCTGGAACACATCACTCTTTCGAGATATAGCATAAGCCCACACTTTCCTAGTTGCATCATCAATGACTGTCACATAGTATTCAGCCCCACCTAATGACCGTGTAGGCATGGACCACATACGTCTGAATGCACCAAATCAAGCATTTCAAACTTTTTCTTTCCCCTTCTTTTATGGGCTGATTTAGTCTACTTCCCATAGAGACAATGCTCACAAAATTCAAAATCAGAGCAACTCAAATGCGGTACATAACCCAAACGGCATAAGAGTTTCATTACATTCTGGCTCATGTGCCCCAACCTGTAATGCCACAAAGAAGTGCTTGGCTGCTCGGTTATTGCAACAACATGATCAAATACCCCTGATACATGTAAGGGATACAAAGTCCCACACTTGGCACCCTTGGCCAAAAGCATAGAGCCCTTCTGAATTTTCCAACTCTGAAAGCCAAAAGTGGTGTGAAAACTAGCATCATCTAGCTGACCCACTGAAATAAGACTCTTGGTCAGCTTAGGCACATGTCTCACATGTTTCAAAACAAATGCAGACCCATTTGCAAAAGAAAACTTTATGTCACCTGCTCCCACTATGTCACATGCATAGTCATTTCCAAGATGCACACAACCTGTCTTTCCACTGTCATAAGTGGAGAACCATTCCCTATGGGGAGTAACATGGAATGAAGCACCAGAATCCAAAATCCAATCTTGGGAATATGCATCATCTGAAGTGGTAAGCAACTCTGTAGATAAACTAGACATGAAGAGAACGTCATTGTCACTATCATGTGTGATTACATTGATCTCCTCGATCTTCACTTTTCCTTTGTCCTCCCTTGGACTCTCTTCCTTTTGATTTGCACCCCAATTTGCATTCTTTTTCTTATCCTTTTGCTCTCTTTTCAGCTTGTAGCAATCCTTTTTCATATGGCCCTTCTTGCCACAGTGGTAACACTCAATGTTCCGTGCCCTAGATTTGCTACGTGACTTCCCTCTTTCTTGGGACTTCCCCCTGAACTGTGATCTGCCCCTTTACACATTTAAGGCTGCATCCTGCTTGTTGCCATCCATACACTTCCGTCTAATCTCCTCGGCCAACAAACTACCCACAACATCATCAAATTTCAGTATTCCACCACGTGCAGAGTTACTGACAGCTGTACGGAAGGTATCCCATGAGGATGGCAATGAACATAAGAGAAATATTGCCTTAGTCTCCACATCAAAATTCATTTTCTGAGCCTGAAGCTGGCTGAAAATAATATTGAATTCATTCAAATGAGAAGCAATGGAGACCCCTTCCTTCATTTGTAGCTCAAACAACCTCTTCATGAGGTAAACTTTATTAGAGGTAATTTCCTTCTCATAAGTGGCACACAGTTTCTTCCACAAATCTTCTATAGTCTGCTCATTTATTACTACTATGAAATAAACTGACTCTGCAAGATGAAGTCTAATAGTAGACTTTGCTAATGCATCCAACTCATTCCAATCATCCTCGGACATATTTGCAGGCTTAGCTTCAATCCCTGCCAAGGGTTTAATCTGCTTCTTTTGAATAAGCACATCCCTTATTTATTCTTTCCACAAATAAAAGTTTGTCCCATCAAACTTTTTAATGCTAAAAAACTCCTTTTCAGACATGGAAGAGGATGCCATGATGTAAATAAAACAAAATCCCAAATACTAGTGCCTGTAAGAGAGAATCACACCAAATACCAGGTGCACCCAAATGTGTATGCCACAATAGAGTGAAATATCACCAAAACTCAAAGCTCAAAGCATCAAAAGATGCATCTGACTCATGTGCATATACTATGCATCCATATGAGCAAATCTAGCCCAAAAGAAAATGCCAATAAGTGCCAAATGACTCAAGCATAAACACCGTCCACTGGCATATACATCAATAATATCTCATCCAAGAGAGCATAGCACTATCAGTGCATCACCTGCAATGTTTCAAAGCTGTCCCTCAGCATAAAATAGCATCCATGTGCAAAGCGTCCATAAAAAATAGCATCCCACAAGGCAATTTGGGCCTATCAGCGCATCCAATAAGGACCGCAATGCATCCAAATGGCCTATAAATCATCCACTGCAACCCAATGCATACCACGAATGAGCACACACTGCTCAAACTGCAACCAGAGTGATCTGCATAAGGTATGCTCAAGAAACCATAGTCCCACGGTAATGACCGCTACTGAAAATAGAACCTGAGATGCCTCAAAACATGGGCGCCATTGCATAATCGGACTCAGCAAGAAAATCTGCAAATATCTCTCTTCTGCCAGAACTCCAAAATCCCAACCGATGAGTGAGAAATGGGAGTCAACACTTATCCACTGCCATGTGGCATAAATCTAAGGTTTCAAAACCTTAGAATGAAAAATGCATAACAAAGAGACGAAATCGAATACACAGAGATCTATAACTCTGAAAATCCTCCACCGAATTGCGCAAGAACTGACAGGTAGGGGTTTTTGGGCATCCGAAACGCAATGGGACAGACGGTTTTGGAAACCGTGGTCTCAATCACTGGGTCCAACACACGGACTGAAAAAAGTTTTTGGAAATAGAGCTGTTTGTAAACTCCACCGAAGTGCGAATGATGAGCAACATAGAAGTTTTAGGACCTCCTGAGTCCACCGGAACTGACAGATCTGCAAATGGTTGCTCCAAACTTGAGTTCCAACACCCGGGTAAAAAACGCAGAAACTGACACAGTGAGTCAGAAATCCAATGAAATGATCCCAGATTCAAGAATGAAGGTGTTTCCAAGCTCCTGAAGTAATGTGGACACCAAAAGCAAGCAATAGTTGCCTCTACAAGTCAATACGGAGTCTCTGTCATTGAACAGAACAGGGAAAAGCTCAAAAAACGACTTTTTCTTTCAAACCACTTAACAGGCTCTCAAAACCACTTTGTAAAGCCAAAGTGACTTTTCCAAAGGTTCCTCCAAGGTCTTTGCACACTTGAATGCAAGTAAAGTCACCCACAAAGCTTCCCATAGAGCTGTTGAGCTTCAAGCATTCACGCATGCTCAGCTAGATCACCCGGGCTCTGATACTAGTTGAGAGTGCTCTCAACGGAAGCAAGAATGGAAGAAGGAGAGAGAGAGAGAGAGAGAGAGAGAGCCACACAAGTTTTGGTAGGTGCAAAACCACCCTAATCTTCTTTTTCATTCATTTATATATGTGTTTGAGTATTGTACATAACCAGGGTTAAGGCACAGTGACCTTTAACCCCCACAATAACTTTCAAAAGAGGCTCATGATTTAATTTAGATGGACACTATGACAAAATATGAAGAGACGAGAGGAGAATAGTGGAGATGAGGAGAGAGGGCACAGCTAGAGAGCATACCACAAATGGCTAAGTGTACACTAGATTTAGTTTAAAATATAGAATATATACAAACCCATTTAGGGTTAGGTTAGGGCATCTAACCCTTTCCTTTATAGCACTTTATTGGGTTAGCGTTATGCACATATGATCACATGGTGGCGCTATGCACAAATGATCACATGATGTTGAGCATGAACTCTCAACACCTTCCCTCAAGATCAACATCATGAAGTAGGCCTTTCCTCAAGATGGTGATTCTGGGGAATCGAAGAAGGACTGAGCATTACATTCCATCACACCCCTTTAAGGGAATGTCCTTCCTCTACATCAAACCAAGAGCTAATCAGTGTTTCTTGAAAATCTCTTTATCGAGTGGTTTGGTAAAGATGTCTGCAACATTCTCTTTGCTATCACAATGCTACAGTGTGATGTCACCAAAGTAACACTCTTTCTCTGATGAAGTACTCTTTGACATCGATGTGCTTTGTCCTGGAGTGATATACTAGATTCTTGGCCAACAATGCTTGAGCCGACTGATTATCACAGTATATTGTTGTTGGCTTTGACTCATCAAAGTAATCTATTTCTGACAATAGTCTTCTGAGCCATATAGCCTCACATGCAGCTGTAGTGAGTGCTCTATATCGTCTTCAATCGAAGACAAAGAAACAGTTGGCTGTTTGTTTAACAACCATGATATAGCACCTTGACCAAGGAAAAATGCATATCCCTGTGTCGATCTCCTGGTCTAATGATCTCCGTCATAGTCACTATGATCACAATATCCATGCAACTGTGGATGACTTCCTCTGTATTCCATCCCAAACTGTCTTGTACCTCTGATGTATCTCAAGACTCTTTTGGCTGCATTCCAATGAGACTGTTTTGGATTTGCCATAAATTGTGCAAGTGAACTTACTGCATAACAAATATCTGGCCATGTGATAGTCAGATATATAAGAGATCCAATGAGCTACCTGTAGTACCTATCATTGATTGTAGGCTTTTCTAAATCTTTAGTAAGTTTCAAACTTTGTTCCATGGGAGTGGCTGCAATCTTGCAATCTGCTATATGAAATTTCTTCAGGAGACTGTCAACATACTTGAGCTAACTCATGAATGTGCTATCTAAATCTCTCCAAAACTTAATTCCAAGACAATAGTGGATAAGTCCAAGATCTTTCATGTCGAACTCTATAGATAATTCTTGTTTTAGTTTTCTGATGAAGCTATCCTTGCTTCCTATCACAATCAGATCATCTATGTACAAAAGTGCAAAAGTGATGTCTTCCCCTTGCACTTTGTAGTAGAGAGTATGATCTGCATTGGACGTCATGTATCCCAAATCAGCAAAATACTTATCGATTCTGTTGTACCAACTTTTGGGTGCTTGCTTTAATTCGTAGAGACTTTTCTTGAGATGGCAAACCTTATTCTCCTTTCCTGGTTCCACATAGCCTACTAGTTGTTGCATGTAGACTTCCTCGTCTAGATAACCATTGAGAAATGCATTCTTAAAATCAAGCTGATACACATTCCATCTGTTGAGTGTCACTAGTGATATTCAGAACCGTATGGAATCCATCTTTGCTACTAGAGCATAAGTCTCATCATAATCTTGACCATATTGCTGTGCAAATCCTTTTGCAACTAGTCTGGCTTTGTATCTCTAAATACTTCCATCTGGATTGTACTTCACTTTGTATACCCATTTGATTGCTAAGGCCTTTTTTCCTAGTGCAAGGTCGCATAATTCCCAAGTATTATTCTTATACAAATCATCCATTTCTTCATTCATAGCAATTTGCCATTCTAGCTTGTCTACTGCATCTTCGAAGTACACTGGCTCTTCTGTAGCCATGATGGTAGTCATAAGAGCATAGTTGGTCATTTCAACCTGAATTACTTTGCCTTTCTGAGCATATGTCAATCTGGCCGGAGGTCTGCCTTCCCTAGTAGACCTTCTGAACTACTATGGCTCTTCTTGGGGTGTTGCTGGTAATTCTTGCTCTTCTTCATCAACCTTTTTTATAGATGACTGTGAAGTTGAGGCTTCCATCTCCTATGTATTTGAGGTTTTTCATTATAATTCCTCATCAAAGATTACATCTCTAGAGATAATGACCTTGCAGTTGATGGGATCATACAACTTGTATGCTTTGCTTTCTTCACTGTAGCCAACCATGATGCATTTGCGACTTTGCATCCAATTTCCTACGATGATCATCATGTATGTGGGCATATGCTATGCAACCAAATATACGGAGATGCCCGATGTGTGGCTTATGTCCAGTGAATGCTTCATAAGGAGTCATACCCTATATCGGTTCGATAGGAAACCGATTAAGCAAATAGTTTGCAGTGGTGGCTATTGCTTCTACCCAATACTGATTTGGAAGATGCTTCTCACTAAGCATTGCTCTAGCACTGTCTGCTAAAGTACCATTCTTCCTTTCAGCTCTTGCATTCTATTGAGGAGTATCTACATATGTGAATTGTCTTCAAATGCCATAATTTTTGCAAAAGTTCATGAATGCTAAAGACATGTATTCACCTCCTCTATCTGATCTCATGACTTTGATCTTTTTGTTTGTTTGGTTTTCTACCATGGCTTTGAATTGTTGAAATCTAGAAAACACTTCAGATTTATCTTTCAAAAAGTAGACCCAACAATATCTGCTGTAGTCGTCGATTAAAGTCAAGTAGTAAAGCGAACCATTGATGCTGCGAGTCTGGGCATAACCCCATACATCTGTATGAATCAAATCAAGAATACCTCATGCACGAGAGGTACTTCTGCCAAAGTTGGTTTGCTTTTGTTTGTCGAAGCAGCATGCTTCGCAAACTTTTCCAAGAAACTGTAGCTTCGAAATCCCAATTGCCATCTTCTGATTCCTAAGATCTAACAAGTACTTGAAATTGACATGACCATATCTCTTATGCCATTTTGCAAATAGTGGCATCTGTTGTGGTTGAGCTGACATGGCATGCTTCTCTGGTACTATAGCTAGCATTATGTACAAGCATCCTTCCTTGACACCATTTGCTACTAACTGACATCTTCTAGATTTTTCTCTAATATTGCATTCATCTTCATTGAAGATGACTCGATAGTTGTGTTCCGTCACTTGACCTAATGAGACAAAAGGTTCTTACTGAGTTTTGGAACATAGAGCACATCTTTCACCAATCCTTTCATACCGATGAAATTGTTCATAGGGATAACACCTGTCCCTCGATGTATTATCTACTATGTAGATGATATTTTTCTATCCTTCTAATGGTTTCATCTCTGTGAACCATTCCTAATGATTTGTCATGTGAGATGATGCACCGTTGTCGATATACCAAGGATCCTTTTCCACTTGGTCGACTTGATAGTAGCTGAAATCCTCTTTTGGATTGTAATCAGTGTCTAGGTACACTGTATCAGTTTGCTACATTTCCTCGCTTGCAAGAAACATATTCCCATGTTCATTTGCAAAATGACTATGACTAGAATGTCCACCACGATGATTTCCTTTATCACGGGAATTTCCTTGATTATTGCTATATTGACCACCTTGGTCGTACTACTTCTTGCGGCAATCTCTTTCATAGTGTCCAAACTTGTGACAGTAGCTGCACTGGATGTTGGACACATTGGTGGATGCATTCCCTCGTCCTTGGAATCTTCCTCGGTTGGAATGATTTCCTCTTTGTTGATGCTGATGTTGTGATGCTGATGCTGATGCTGATTCTGACTTTGCTTATGATGTTGTTGCTGATGATGACAACTTTTCTAGAATGATCTACCTTTGCCTCTGCCTCTACCTCTACTTTTATCTAAAGCTGTGAATGCCTGATCATTAGAATGACCTATTCATGCTTGAATGGCCTAAGTCCTAAGTTATTCACCAAGTAGGACTGACTAGAGCTCTTCCAATGTTGGAATTTGCCATTAGATGGCAATACTTTGGACTAGATTCTTGTATCCCTCTCCTAGTCCATTCAGGATTACTTGAACCATTTCTGTGGGGTTCATAGTCTCTCCTGCTGTTGCAAGTTGATTGTCAAAGTCTTTTATCCGGAGTACATAAGCATGACTGGTTTCGCTACTATTACGGAAGCTCTAGTTGATTTGGTTTCTCAGTGTGAGAATCTTGGATGTGTTCTTAGACTCGTAGAGAGCTGCGAATATATCCCATGCTTCTTTTGATGTCTTGACTGTGTTGAGTTGTCCTAGCATGACATCTTGCACATTCTGCTTGATCAGATGATAGGCATACTTGTCTTTCTTATCCCATTCTGCTTGTGCTCGAGCAATGATAGGATCTGCTACTATGGGTGCAAAAACTGTTTGTGTAGCTATAGATGTCATTGTAGATCCCATTGCTAGTGGCCTCTGGACAACTCTGAAGTCTGCTTATTGAACTGATGAAAATCAAGTTTCAGGTAATGTGATGATGTGAAACCGTATGTGAGCGTATGGACTATAGGTACTAGTTGAGAATTTTGGGCATGGCTTAGATTGGCATCTTGGGGAGATTTAAAGCATCGCCTCTATGGCGATCTAGTCTACTCTGATCTAGATTTATACCAACTGTCAATCGATGAAAGAACAGTAAATAATTCCTTTTCTTTTGTTTTTTTTAAGTGCAGGGTCCGATGCATCGATATAGAGGTGAATGTGCGTGAAGGAAGTGGTTTTGTTGGCGAGGCTCAAATGTGAGTGTAAATTGCACCAAAGTGTGCGCATGATGTGACGATGCGTAGAGCACAAAACATCAAGCGACTTTTCTTTTTAGAGTGCCCTCAAATTCTTCCTGGATCAAGAGATACATCTTGATCTAGGTGGAGGGGCAAAAGGAGTGCAAATGGTGCTCAATGATGATGTGTCACTGTGGGTCACATGTAGTGATGCTAACACGAGGTGTGCCTATGGAGCAGTGTGATGAGGTGGCAATTGTGTGCACATTATAGCTACCAGGGGTCTGTGCCTGCAGGGGTCAGTGTGCCACGTGGCATTGATGATGTGGTAGTTGTCTGGGATGCTGATGTGGTAGTGTTGACTAGCTATTGACTGATGAGGTGGCTGGAAGATGATTGGGCAAGTGAGGATAAGACTGCCACGTGTCAGTTGAGGTGGTAGATGAGATGATGTGGTAGTCAACTACCATGTGTCAAATTTTTAACCAAAGATGTTAACCGACCCAAACTTTACTAACCAGTGTTAACTTGACCCAAACTTATCCTTGATTAACCAGGGTTATGGTACCCAGGTAAACTTAACTGGAGATGAGGTTTGTGGATAAGGGGTGCCACATGTGGAGTGGCTATTTGCCACGTGTTGGCTAATGGCTTCACCGGAATCTACAGAAGATTTCATCGAAGATTTTGATTCCGTCTATCATCGTTTGAGATGTAGGTGCTGAAGCTTTTGTAGGCTGGGGCACTGGTGTTGAAGGCAAAATCAGTGAGCTATAGCTCTTGGCTATCATGGAGCCAGTCGTTGGTCTAGTGCAGTTGCTAAAGCGTTGCTACCAAGCCGTTGTGGGAGCATGGCTCGTTGCTGCCATTCTGTTGGAGAGGCGCTATTGGCTAGAGACACTGCGTGGATGCAGATGGCTGGAGTCCTGTCATTGTGCATCGGTTGGATGCAGAAGGCCTTGAGCTTGAGTCATAGCTCGTTGAGTGCATTGGAGCGAGGCTAGAGAAGCTTGTAGGAAGAGCTTTGTTGGAGAGGCAGATAGCAGTCCTTTGCTGGCTGTGAAGTCTGGATGCCATTGTAGTAGCTTTGCTGAGGCTTGAGGGTTGTTGGATTCATAGCCAGGTGCTATGGTCTGTCATTGAGAAGCGTGAGCACCAAAAAGAGGCTTTGGTCATGCTGATCGCATGTGAGCTAGTGGAGGAGCACTAGGATGCAAAGGAGCATTTATGTTGGTGCAGAGATTATGGAGCAGCGTAGCATTGCAATTTGTTGTAGGTAGGAGAGCTTTTGGAGGAGTTGAGAATAGATCAGTTGGCCCTATTGGAGATGACCACCGACTGTAAGAGTCAGTCGTTGTAGAGGTTGTAGGACTATGACCTGCTCTTGTTGGAGAGGCTAAGGCTGATGACTAGAGACGATGGCAGCTGGAAGCATATGATCGACCCTCCTGTAGGTGGAGTCATGGCTTATGAGGCATCCCTTGGTAGAGCTTGTATGGCTATGTGGAGCTGGGTGCTAAGGTTGTTGGCAAAAGCTGAAGGTGTTGGAGCCTTGGCCTTCGTTTGTTGGAGCAATGGCCAAAACAGCTAGCAATAGTTCTTCAGCGAAAGCTCTCTCAAGTAGACTTGATGAAGTCTCTTCCTATCTACCCTTCTCTAACTTAAGGGATGGCCTCAACAATGTGAAAGGGGTGCACATCTTAGATCAACTAGCTGGAAAGAGGAAGTGAGAAAGTCATCACTATTGCAATGACATTGTTCTGGCACAATAACGCGTGAGTTTCTCAAAACAAGAGGGATGCCTATGGGTATGGATCATATGCAAGCAGTATAATGAACACATAATACACATGCTTTGTTAGGAGCAACACAATAACAGAGCAACAATGCAAGACATGGAATGCATAAAATACACAATACAAAAAGTGCACGGAATGGAAGAGACAAAGAGACACCGGCATACATGGTTCACCCAATGTGGGCTATGTTCATAGAGAAACAGCTAGTCCTACATATTCATTATCCAAGCAAGCAAGAAGGTACAAGATACAAGCAGTATATCCATTGATTTCTTGCTATGTGAGCCACACCCTTATGTTACAATTTTGACCACACAATCCATAAGCAACTCATGCACCAATTTTCATGTATTTTTGGCCCCCCTTGGAACCCCCCGACAATGTCCTAGGGGGGGCATTTCCCCCCCTAGCCCCCTTCAAGGAATGGGTATAAGCACACCTGCGTCCAAAGCACAGCCCAAAAAAAATCTCTGAAAAAAAGATCAGGATCCACATATAACATGCTTGACACAGTGTAGGTCAGTAGTCGAACTTGCAATGCTAAAACTTGGCTATATTTTGTCCTCGCAAATTGGTCAATTTTTATTTGCATTTATGAGAAATCTAAGAGTGTGAACTAAAATATGTACTAGATTCAAACTATCAACCACAAAAGAAGAGCATTAACATGACTATCATTTTCTTAGAGCTTAAGAGAGCTCTAAGACCGAGAAATGAAATATGTACTACATTCAAACTATCAACCATAAAAGAAGAATGTTAACATGATAATCTATCATTACTAGCATAAGAAGGCCTCAACATGCAATGGTGTTGTAGATGCCTAAACATTTATGAGGAAAGTATTAACATGAAAATCTATGCTTAAATAGGTCTTTATTTCAAAAGACATGACCGTATTGATCCTCTTTAGGTGATGTTTGAAGTATTGAGTCCTCAAAAGTGAACGAAGAGTCTTTCAAACTTTAAGATCAGTTTAAGCCTCATTTCTCTCAAGTTTGGTATATGTTAATAATTAATCAAAATCAAGGAAAACAAAGGGTGAGACCAAGCTTGTTGAGGAACCCAAGTCGAATGGGCTGGATGAATGCATGCATAATTTCAATCTCAACTTTGAAAGGTACATATTACAATTGTTGATAAAGTCATAATTTTTTAAAGAGGCTCATGATTTAATGCAGAGCAAAATTACATCGATTGATCAATTGTAGAGACAAGGACTCATTAAGGTCAATTTTGTTTATAAAATCACATTTCATATCTTTGAATTGATCCTAAAAGATATCATTTCTTAAATTTGATCATTAATCTCAATTCAAGGCAAGGATTTATAAGTCAAATTATATTTAGAAAAGCACATTTGTTTCTCGAATTTCATCCTAAAAGAAATGGGCTAATTCATGATTGGGTGTAGCCATTTCTTGTGAAGTTTGGTGAATATATTGCATATGGCCAACTTACTCAATTCATGACTTACGCATTTCTCAATGGAATTTAACAAAATTGGTGTCTAAACTAACCTACACATCTTGAACTTGAATTTGAGATCAAAAACTACATAGTTGGCATCTTGAATGAGATCATTAAGCTATTGCAAATGCTAAAATCCGTATGAAGCATGCATCTTGGACTATATTGGATATCCAAAAAGATTTTTAAAACATCCACTAATTGCTATACACATATATGGAAGCAACTGTTTATTTGAAAAAGCACTACTTGAGCTTCCAAAACAAAAGGAGGCAATTAATTTGGAAATCTCCCATGCAGTATGAAGCATGCATCTTGGACTATATAGGATATCCAAAAAGATTTTTAAAACATCAACTAATTGCTCTACACATATATGGAAGCAATTTTTTATTTGAAAGTGCACTTTTTGAGCTTCCAAAACAAAAGGAGGCAATTAATTTGGAAATCTCCAATGCCATGCTACAATTGTGCACATAGATTTGAGAGCAAGCTCAATAAATTTATCTCATTTGGTCAAAAATGCAAAATTTTTGAAAAAATGTACTCCAAACTTATGCAGCTAGTGCATGGTAGACTTAAAACTTTGATATTTGGTGAAATTTGTAGCTTAGTTTATCCAGTGATGGATGCACTAGAAAAAACTAAATTCATACATGTTCAATGATCTTTGAATAATCCCACGTTATTTATCATTTTGCATTGGTTCCTTTTAGAGTCACCACCTTGCAATGATGCCCATAAGCATGTCAAAGATGCTTCCCTTTCTTAATTTACAGCTCAGGGGATTCACAAGGGGAAACTTATGATATCACGTGAGTGTACAATAGGGGGTTTTTTTGAGATGAGGCATAAGCTTATACATTAGGGGTGGGGGCCCTTTCTAATTTTTATCAATCTTAAATTTAATTTAGGGGGGCCTTGACATCTTTGGAGAGGAAGAGGGAGGGTATAGGGAAATACAACTTTGTACCCCCTAAACATAAAAAATACACACACATGCACATTTGACTAGTGACAATCGGTCATGTACCAATTGCACATGAACTAAGCTTGAGCTATAGCTAGTTTTAGGCCATGGTAGGGAAACAAATGAATAATACCCATTGGTGAATATTTGAAGATGGTCTAATCTATATCATCTAAATTTAAAGATGGTCTAATCTATATCATCTAAATTTTCTTATGGTGTGAATCCCCTAGGATTGACAGCATCAAACCCGCTAGCGATCCATTTTGTCATTTTCTTTTTTCAACCATTTTAGGCTTCTTTGTGCTCATTTAGTTGCTTCAATGTTGCATGGGTGGCCTCCATCTATATCTTAGGCTCCCCTCCTTCTCATATTGGTAAAAGGTTATTTTGAGGCAAGTGCCCATCAAGTGCACTCCAACTCTAGTGGTCTCAGATGTCAATTCAAGTATTTACCATCCTTTACATTCTTCAAGTTTTTGGGCATGCTCCTGGGAGATTGCCCTTGAGAAAAAGACCAAATGTCCATTCAGTAGCTCTACTATTGCTTCAACCTACCAGAACTTCATGGTTCCTTTTGTGTCATGAAAGAAATGCATTGTCTCCTTCAAAAAAGCCTAAAAATTTTCTGACAAGATCAAATCCTTGAATCCGCTATCTCTACTAAATTTCTCACTCTACTTACTCTACATGCAAAGCCTAGTGGTTGTCATCATGGCTATAGTTTGAATCATCTCATTAATTTTTTTAATTGATGCCACCCTTTCACAAACTCAATTTAATCCATATACTTGTGTCTAAGACATGCCAGCCAGATGGCTCCATTACTAATGGATGGACTGCCAAATTAAGCCTCAATGGAATGGTAATTAGTTTCTCACTTCTTACTCTACATGCAAGCTAGAGTGATGGCTCAATCTACTTACTCTGCATGCAAGCCCAATGGTTGTCATAATGATTGGTAAGAGCCACTCTACTTACTTTGCATGCAAGCTTGATGGTAAGAGCCACTCTACTTACTTTGCATGCAAGCTTGATGGTTCTTACATGCAAGCCCAATGGTTGTCATAGCTGCTCACTCTAATTATTTTGTATGCAAGCTTGGTGGTTGTCATCTACTTATTCTATATGCAGGCTCGATGCTTGTCATAGCTGCTCACTCTACTTATTTTGTATGCAAGCCTGGTGGTTTTCAGCATGCCTTTATTTCAAATCATCATTACATTTTAAATTGTGATTCATTACATTTTAAATTGTGATTCATTACATTCTTAAATTGACGATGCCCTTGCACACTCTCCCTTGAGTCCAATGCATGTGAGCTAGTTACTTTGTGAGCTTGGTAATTATCTTGATAGTTATCATCGTTGCTACAATTCAACACCCTCATTGCACACATCAAATCCATCAAAATTTTTGTCGCATACTTGCATCCATTGCATGCCATCCAACTACTTACGTTGGCTACTTGCTTTGCATGCAAGCTTGGTGGTGCATTTTACTTAAAGTGATGTAGTCCTTGTAGAATCCCTTGCACTCAGCCATCACACTCCCTTATATTTATACTCCCTTGCAATCAACCATCTTGCATTTTCATTCCCTCCTGCAACTTCTCTCCCCTCTTAGAATGGATCCCTCTAGGCACAATGTCAAGTTCCAAAACTCGCCATCCATCCACTTCTCCTAGTGGATCCCTCTGGCTCACCATCTAGCCCTTCCCATCTTGAAATCATGATGCATAGTCCTATTCATCTTTCCTTCAATAAGACATAGTGCCATCTAGTTTTAGATTCCCAATCAAGTTCTCTTGTCAACTTTAGCAAGATTATGAAAGAAGTCAACGTGAAGTAGGGATACATTGTCTATCATAATTAGAAAATTTCTATCAATGCAAGCCTAATTGAAAAGGCACTGAGCATTCTTAGAGGAAATTTCTTCACTTGCTTGTTACTTGGACTCAGGAATGGAACCTTTTAGATTTACTCCCCAAAGCTTCACCTAGATAGCATGTATTGGGTGCATGATTGATTGATTGGTGGATTAAAGGAAACTCACGATTAATTGGAGTTGCCACTAGGCTGCCAGTGATTGATTTGAAGGCCACTTTAATTGTGTTAAGACCACTGATGGTTTTTTGGACATGCCATATTCTTAGACGCGAATATAAAATAGCAACCTCATCTTCATGCATCTAATGCTATTTCTCCATCCACTTCCCTATTTGCTCCCCTATTCGCCATCCAAAACTCTATCTCTTCACTAACACTATTTCTCCATTTCTATTTCCCACTTCTCATGGGCTCCCTTAGTCACCGTATAGAATTCTATTTCTCCACTGCTCATTACCTATTTCTCCATTTATCTCCTATTTGCCATGTATGCTCTTGCATTGACACCTATTCTTACTAAAATCATTCCTATGCAGCAAGGTAGCCATCTGTATAAGTGACAATATGATGGATAAGGACATAAGAACAAAACTACAACTCTATCCGAGGTATCACAATCGATATCTTCTAGTACAGAGCCTACCAAGAAGGAGGATAAAGAGTCTAAGCGTTTAGATATGAGTGATTTGGCCTCTAATCTACTAAATTAGCTAGTCTAGCAGTGGAACATAGGGACCTCCAAGGAAGCACCGAGTAACCCCCACTTATTCCCAAGAAGAGACAATGTTTGGTGTGGGGTATGCAACAAAAATCACTTCCAAGGCTGTTCTCCGCTCTAATACCACTGTAGGTTTAATGCTCACATAAATAACCCGATTTTTTCACAAAGTTAAGAGATACTCAGACTCCATGAAATGAAGTTTAACTCACATGAAATGACAAGAGACCTTGCTCAAAAGACAAACTCACAAAAGCCTTCTATTAATTCTATCTTATGTGTGATCAGAGACTACACATAGCAAAAACAACTCAAACAATCAAAACTACCATAATTGTCTAAAGAATATGGCTGTTAATCTACTGTTCACAATATCCCTATATGTAAAGCACTACACATACTCTCATTAGACACACACACACCCAGACCTACTCAAGTCAGTAAAGAGACCTCAAAGTTCATGCTCTTGTAGAACTATAGGAGCTAGAAGAGTCGATTGCCACCTTAGTTCATCGCCAAGAGCCACGCAAACCGCCACGGGGGTTTTCCACATCCTACATGCAAACCATTGCCAACCATGTGTCTTACCACATGAATCAGCTCACCTATCAACACGTGAGCTTGATGATCATCCAATCACAAAACCTCAATTGATCACAATGACCAATTAGCACCCAAGCATGATGACCCTTTCTAAACATTAGTCACTTACAAGTCTCTCATGAGGATGAACTCCCAACAATGATCATATACATCCTGACTATCATCCTTATGAGGATGGGAATGGCATCATAAGCCACTACCTTTTACAGAAGGATCAGCATGTCTCAGTATATCAGATAGTGCTCATGGCCTTGAGCACAAGAGACATGAATTCCTTGGCATGGAGGCCCTCAATCCAATGCTATACATGTGAAGGTCCACATAAGACAAGATTCCCATATAAGGGTGCATTTAACCCTCCCATATCATGCTTTAAATGCCAAGGGCTGCACTTTTTAAAGGATTGTCCTTATAGGGATCTCACCCCAGTGGTCCAATCCACAACAGGTCCCATGCCCTTGTGCATTGGATGCGGAGTGGAGCATTTATTTAAGGATTGTCCCTTGAGGAGGCCAGCAACTCCAACCACCCTGCTCACAAGCACTAGCATCAAACAAGGACAAGTAGTATAGCAGTGGCCTTGAAGGTCATCATGAGGATGCAAGCCAAGGCCCTATGCAAGGAGATGAAGAAGCTAGAAAGGAAGGATAGGACTTCCATGTCTCAAATTCTTGAGGCACATTAGTCCTCGCAGAACAAGCCCAAGATGGACACAAGGGTGGGCAAAGGAACAAATCAAGTGCTCATCCAAGACAGTTCATATGAAGAAATACCCAAGGCTTACCACCTCCTCTACATCTAGATGAGCCCCTTCCTTGGATGATCCTAGTCTGTCCCCATATCTAGAGGTAAACAAGCCAATGCCAAGGCCTTACACCTCCACTAAATCATAAGGGAGCTTATCTAGACCGATCTTAGAGAAACAACGCTTAATAGACACTCAAAACTTGGTACGGGAATGCCAAGAGAAATTTGAGCATAGACTCAAGGTCAACAAAGGGTCAAATACCATCCACCTTGACCACCTAACAACTGATAGGGGAGCAAAGGTGCTTATGGTGCCTGAGAGAGTGGAAGAAGAGGAACCACCCAACTACCCTGATAACTCAGAGGTCCTGGACTTGATGCAACGGATGTTTCAAGAGGACCCAGTGTTGCAGAACCTAAACGAGGAGGAAGACCTCTACAGCTTTGAGGAGCCACTATCAATGGGAAGGGAAACCTCCCAGGAACCACGTGATTGCTAGGTTAGTGTCCTTCCTCTCCACAAAGGTCAAGATGCCAATTACATTCTTGTTGCAAAGGAGTCCTACCCTCTGGCGAGACCTCTCAAGCTAGATGAATAGGCAAATCTTGGCCCAAGAACCTACCAACCCCAAAGGAAACCAACTACAAGAGCAGGGCCAAAACCTACCTAAGGTCCTTATCAATAAATTAGGCCAATAATTTGAAAGTGATGACACTAATGCAACTATTTTTATAACCTACCAGAACCAAAAGGTTAATGCCATCCTAGATGGGGGAGCAGGTGTAAGTGTCTACACCAAAGAATGTTGGGAAACATGGGGGAAACATTCCCTCAAGAAAACACATCTTCATGGATGATTTTTTCCTATTAATTTTGTTAAGAAGCGAAACTTTTATATTGGTGTCAAAAGTTTGTATGCTGTAATATAAATAAAGGCTTGAAAATTTTGCCAAGATTTAAGACTTTTATGAGAAAAATTTTAAAGTCTCGCCAAGATTTACAACTTTTTCTTTAAAATTCAAAAAATATATATATATAATTGTATACAATCTGTTATCCAAATATTGTGAAACTAAAAAAATAGCTCGATAAACTTTGTCCAAGATTTTATAATAATATATAAGTTTAGCTTCGATAAAAACATCCTTGCCCATCTTGTATTAAAGACCCCCGATGGTGGAACTTTTTAACCCCTGGGAGTTTCTCATGGGTATTAACATTAAGGTGTTTGGCTTCACATACCCCATTCGATTTATCGTAATGGACTTCACCCAATAGCCTGGATATGATGTCATCCTAGGTAGGCCCTTCCTACGAATGTCCAGACTCGTACATGATTGGTGCACAGACAACATCTATTTATGCCATGAGGAGCCAATCATGCTAGTGGACCTGCACACCTACAAGACCCACCCACTCACTATCAAGACACCTATTTGCCATAGAATCTGACACAATGAATAGGACAGCATCCCTGAAATTGTTCCAAACTTGTAAGAGAGAGTGCAATGGGAAGGAGGCAGAAGAGTTTCAGTATGCCCCTTGTTGGAAAACTGAAAGGAAAGCAAAGAGTGGACACAAACTCAGAATACTTGCATTACTTGGTTGCTTGTAGAATGAAGAAGAGTGAGGTCCTTAAGTAGGCAGCTCATACATGCTCACTGACATCACTGATGACTTCAGAGCTCCACAATCATCTCCTTAATCTGCTCCTAGATTCTCTCAATCATCCTATGTGGCTCTTCCACCACCTAACTGTGCTTGTGGGCACCTAACTGTGCCTCTAGCACTCACACATAGAAACATAAGGTGTGCCTGAGGCATACACCTTGAGATATCCCAACAAACCCCCCCTCAAGGGAATGCCTCAGGCTATGTCAAGGATACATCTAGTCTCATAGTTTCTCATGCCATCTCATGGTGGTCAAGGATTAATCTATGGCTAGGTTCTCATGCTAGTAAGGGTTCCCTTGGGTGTAAGGTAAACAAAAAGGGATACAGAAAGACCTTCCAATGGTTATCTCCCCTGCATGTACATGCACACAATGTCTACAGGAGGTACCATGGAGCAAAACATACACATGGCCTACATCATAAGGTGACCAGAGGTGTTTAGAAAACACACAAAACACAATAGTTTATTTTCATTCATTTTGGAGGACTATCCAGGCTGAGTACCTTGACATAAAAAAAGAGAGATCTAGAGCATACATAGAGATGATTTAAAATGCATAATCTTCATGGGATGCCTCATCTTGTGGAGGCTCATCAACTGAAAGTAGATTTGCATTTTCTGTCTTTGAAGTTGCTTCCTTTTTGGCAACCATTGTTTTGGCAATCTTCAACAAGGAAGTCAGATTGGCATTTTCATCCTTTGTAGCATAACAAGACATTGCTTTATGTTTTGGCTTTTCACATATTTTGCATAAGCAAGCCATGAGAGGGTCTAACCCAGGTATTGGGCAGTGTCTTCTCTCTTACAGGCTTAGAATAACAACTGAAATGCTTCAAAATATAAGCATTTAATGTAGCAAAGTCTTGTGACCAAATTTCAATCAATGATGCTTCTTCTTACATGCTTCATAGAAGTGGGTGAAATAAATACTTTCCAATCAAAACCAGGTCTAGTAATTCAAAACAAAATTGAAGCCACACTTGTACTGAAGTTATAGAAAGCTTCAAAAAAACCAAAAATGCTAGAGTAGCATTTTATGTAGCATCATCTTCAAAAACTTGTCCAAAAACTGTCAAAACTAAAGAGCTGAACTTGGAGGGCTTATAGCTCACTCTTCAAAGCAAAAGAAAGAGGGGTTTTTGAGGCAAAAGAGAGCTGGTATACCACAGTAGATCCTCTGGGAAGAAGAGGCGCAAAAACGCGTCAGGCTGCCTTCTCTTCCTTCTACAAAGTCGACTGGTTTTTCTCTGTTTTCTCCTTCAATATGCAGCCATTGCTACTCAGATTTCAGCACAAGGTAGCCCAAGGTATGGAGAAGCTTCCCCTAAAAGGAATTAGAGAAAGAAGGAGCAGGCGTAGAGAAAACACAGGAAGAGAAATTGACGAAAACTGTGTAATGGCGACCAGCAGAGATGGAGGTTCTTCAATTCCTTGTAGCCGGAAGTTTGCCCCTTCAAGGTGGATCTCCAGCAGGAAGGGCGTGGGAAATAGTTGAGAACCTGAGGAGAACAGGCTTAAGCAAATTTTGGGAAGAAGAGGGAGAGATGGTGAAGAAGAAGAAGAAGATGATGATGATGATGTGGCAGAAATTGGCTCAAGGGGGATCAAATGGCTCTGATACCATGTTGGAAAACTGAAAGGAAAGCAAAGAGTGGACACAAACTCAGAATACTTGCATTACTTGGTTGCTTGTAGAATGAAGAAGAGTGAGGTCCTTAAGTAGGCACCTCATACATGCTCACTGACATCACTGATGACTTCAGAGCTCCACAATCATCTCCTTAATCTGCTCCTAGATTCTCTCAATCATCCTATGTGGCTCTTCCACCACCTAACTGTGCTTGTGGGCACCTAACTGTGCCTCTAGCACTCACACATAGAAACATAAGGTGTGCCTGAGGCATACACCTTGAGATATCCCAACACCCCTCTCCCTGTTGAGCCAAGGTTCTTTCAAAATTGGATGCACATTCTGGAAAACATTGACATCCAAGTTCCAAATAACAACCCCCGAGCATGAAGAGTTGAATACAGTGGTGCCCCTCCAAATGTTTAACATGCGCAAACCTCGCAAAGTGAGCAAGGGGAAAGTTAGAGTCAAATCAGACCTCCATTGGCTAACATATGTGGGGGCCACTACTGCTCACCATGAGTTTTCCTCTAATTGAGGATCTTGGTTGAGTAGGGTTATCTCTCTAATAGGCTCCATGATTGCCATGGAGGAGCCCCCTTCACATCCGAAGCTCCAAATTTCCAAATCTCGAAGGCTTCCACTTAGGGCAAGGGAAAAGCAACCCAAAAAGTGGAGGAGGACAACGATAATGAAAAGGAGGACCTGTGATAAGTTCCTTTGCATTATAAGGCCTACACAATAGAAGACCACAAAACCTTATACCAACAGACCAAGAGAACCCAAGAAGAAGGTTGCTTCCAAGGATGAAACGGCCTGGCCAAAGTTAAGTGAACCTGGCACCAAAAGGAGCAGAGCCACAACCGGTATACATATCATATGACCTCACCCCTAACGAGGAGCAGGCCTTAATTGCCCTCTTACGAGAGTACAAGGACCGCATGGCCTAGAAGTATACAAACATGAAGGGTTTACCTATTAGAGTCATGCAAAACATTATACCCATGGTAGAGGACATCAGGCCAATGCGACAACGTCCCTATCCTATGATTCCCAAATATCTGCTCATAGTGAGGGAGGAGATCCAAAAACTCATAGATGCAGGATTCATCCATGAGATAGAGCATACAGATTGGGTGTCACCCATTGTGATGGTCCTAAAGAAGAATTGACAAATTCGAGTATGCGCGGACTTGAAGAAGGTCAATGCCACCACAAGGTGCAACCACTACCCATTGCCATTCACGGAACATGTTCTAGAAAGTGTAGCCGAGAAATAAGCTAATAGCTTTCTAGATGGGTTTTCTAGGTACAATCAGGTATCCATCACCCAAGAAGATCAGCATAAAAGTCCCTTTGCAATAGAATGGGGTGTTTATGCAGCCAAGGTGATGATATTTGGGCTCACCAATGCACCCATCACATTTCAGCGAGCGGCCGACTGATAATCACCACCTTCAAGGAGTACCTAAGACACATCGTAGAAGTCTTTTTGGACAACTTGTGCATGAATTCAAAATGGGATGATGATCTTAAATATCTGAAACTAGCCCTTGAGAGGCATAGGTGGTACCAGATATCCCTAAATCCTCTGAAGTGTCAATTTTGGGTCAAACATGGAGTGATTCTTGGTCACACAGTGTCAAATAAGATGATCTCCATGGATTACAATAAGATCAAGCTCATTCTAGAGCTAACCCAACCCATAAACACCAAGGAAGTGCAGTGGTTTATCGGCCATATGGGTTACTATCAAAGATTCATCCTATTCTATGCAGACATAGCCCGGCCATTGTATAAGTTGTTGGTAGTTTTTGAATAGAAAGAAGAGTGTCAAAGATCCTTTGAAGCCCTGACTAGAATCTAAGATTCCACATTCACATATATGCCTCAAACTTTGTCATCGGGTGCATGGGCATACAACTTGGATGGTATACTTTGCCAGTCTACAATTAAACAATGCCAAGGTTAATTACACTACAATAGAGAGGGAACGTCTATCCATGGTGTATGCAGTTAAGAAGTTTAGGCATTACTTGTTAGCCAATAGTTTGTCTTTTTTGTTGATCATCATTAGGCACTACTATATCTGGTTAATAAGTCCTGCATGACGGGATGCATAACAAGGTGGATGTTAATCGTCCGAAAGTTTGACTTCATAGTCGCGGTGCATAAAGGAAAGACCCACGTCCTACTAGACCACCTCTCAAGGATTCCCAATGCATTTCCTCAATGAAGCATTAGCAATCCTGCCTAGCAAATTCATGATCATACATAGAAAATCTACACCATATTATCCTAGAGAAAACAATCTAGTTGAAAGCTCAAACAAAACGTGATGCATGATTATAACTTGTACAGTTGAAGCTAGTCGTATTGATTGGGAGCACAAGCTCATTGCAGCACTGTGGGCCTACCGAACGTCTTACAAATTGGCAACAAACTGGACCCCTTTCAGCTTAGCCTTCGGGATGGAGGTAGTTATGCCGATGGAATATGTGGTACCAAGCCTTTGCATCATAGTCAAGGAAAGGCTCGCCAAAAATGCTTTAGTTGAGCACCTAATCAAGTTTGCACAAGTAGATGTGACAAGATTGTGCACTAATTATTGCCTTGGAGGGGAAAAGGCAAGGCATAAAAAGCGGTTTGACTGCAACATCAAGAAAAAGGACTGCAACATCAAGAAAAAGGACCATGAAGAGGGGGACCTAGCACTCATCTATAGCGTCCGTCACAACACCAAGTACAAACTTAAATATAGGGACATGGGTCCCTATCATGTAGTGGAGATTACTCGACATGCCGAATAGCCACCTTGGACGGGATGGATGGCTACCTTGATGGTAGCAAATTGAAAAGATATTATGGTCCACTCACTCTACAGTCCCTCGCCATTCATTGTTCACATATATGACGATCATTGCAAAAAGTTGGATGTTAAGTCACATAAATTCATCATGGTTGGCTACAATTAAGAGAGCAAAGCATACAAGGTGTATGATCCCATCGATTGAAAAGTCATAATCTCTAGAGATGTCATATTTTATGAAGAATCAGAATGAAACATCAAATACATTGGAGATAGTCACATCGACTATTGACAAGGTGGATAAAGAAGAGAAAGGATTGCCAGATGCTCCACCACTAGAGCAGCAACTCAAGCGGTCTACTAGAGAAAGTAGACCACCAGCAAGCTTGACATATGCTCAAAAGGCAAATGGAAAACATCAAATACATCGGAGATAGTCACATCGACTACTGAGTCACCTGTAGACAAGGTGGATAAAGAAGAGCAAGAATTGCCACAGGATCCACCAGTAGAGCAGCAACTCAGACAGTCTACTAGAAAAAGTAGACCACCAACAAGGTTGACATATGCTCAAAAGGCAAAGCAATATGGTCAAGATTATGGTGAGACAAGAAGGATTCGATAAGTTTGATTATATTACTAGCAACACCCAATAGATGCAATGTGTACTGGCTAGATTTCAAAATTGCCTTTATCACATGGTATCTTTCCTTACCTTTAATGTCAAGGGTCTAACTGACCCTGGAAGAAGTGAGGAACTACCTTATTGGCTGAGACCAGTGCTCTCTCTCCTCATTTTTTAGCTCTTTAAGAGGTCAAAGTAACAGGTAATCTCCTTGAAAATAGACCTTTAAACATTTAAAGAAGAAGAATTTGGTATGCCACAAATCATGAAGATTGTAAAGGGGGAATAGCCCTGGTGCTACTCTCTTGTTTTGGGGGATGTGTCCTATAGGACCTTGTAGACAAGCATGATAGATGGGCCTCCATTACATGTTTGATGAAAGGACAATGTTGTTGAGGAACCATCTCAACATCATGTGTTTGATATTGTGCATAGTACTAACACATAAAGTGCTATAAAGGAAAGGGTTAGATTCCCTAACCCTAACCCTGAAAGGGTTTGTATATATTCTACATTCTCAACTAAATCTAGTGTACAGTTAGTCATTTGTGGTGTGCTCTCTAGCTGTGCCCTCTCTCTTCATCTCCACTCTTCTCCTCCCCCCTCTTCATATTTTGTCATGGTATTAGAGCTTCCTTGCCTTTTGTTGAGGCGTTGCAATTCAGACGAGTGCGAGAGAGATTGAGAGATCAAGTGTTTCCATCCTTTCATTCTGATGATGAAAGATTTCCAGTGAGAGATAGAAATTTCCGTCCATTGGAAGAAGATTTCCGTCCATGAGAGAGAGGTTTTTCATTCTTTGTGAGAGTTTTCGTATTGAGAGTTGAGTTATTTTCTCATCCATTTTGATAAAGGTATAGAGGGTTGTCTTCATTAAGAGAGAGAGTCAAGGGAGAGTCTCTTTGGTGTACTGTGCATGTTTTTTGGTTTCAAAGGATTTTAGTTTCTTCTGTGAGTAAGAGAGATCTCGTTAGAGACTTGCATCAAGCTCTCCATCTACAAGCCTGGACTGCAATCGATTGGTGACTTCTATGCAGCTTCCATCAACCATAGTGGCTGCGCCAACTAGAAGACACGGCCCTGAGACCCCAAAGAACTAAACCATAGTTGTGCCAGCTCGCCTATGCTTGCATAACCACATACGAGCAAGCAACTGCAATCTCGATTACTTGCAGTGACTAGCACGCCTCCTTCGACAAGGCTCTACTTCCTGTCACATTCAGACCATCTACTAACAAAAGTGCAATAGTGATGTTTTCCCCTTGAGCTTTTAGTAGAGAGTATGATTTGCATTGGACTTCTTGTATCCCAGATAGAAAAATATTTGTTAATGATGGTATACCAAGTTTTGGGTGCTTGCTTTAGGCCATAGAGATTTTTTTTGAGATGCAAACTTGATCCTCTTTCCGTGGTTCAACATACCCTACTGGTTGCTGCATGTAGGCTTCCTCATCTAGGTAACCAATTTTACATTTCTTTTTGTATTCCTTTCTGGCCCTGGGATTCAGGCTATCAATCTCAGGACTAGCTATTTTGGATTGTCTTCTCTTATTTTGGACAACATTAAAAGGTTTACATTATTGAGCAGTTTCTTTCTCCTCTTGAGTGGATTTGGGTAGTTCTTATTCCAAGTTAGAACCAACCATGCTTTCAGTGGCCATTTTGTCATATTTGTTAATGTTCTCTTCAAAATCTTTGGACCATCAAAGTCATCATCTTGCATTTTGTCTTGATTTTCTTTGATCCACTCTTGTGTCTTTTGTAAAGGGCACCTGAGGGGACTTGGGCATTTCCTATTTTGTAAGGGGATTAGGACTGGAGGAAGATCCCACTTCTACAACTGGCCTCTCTACACTTTTTCTCAAGGTGGGGAATTTGGGCACCCACTTCTCTGTCTGTATGACAAGAGGCTTAGGAGTGGAAGACACGGTGGGTTTAGGCTTATTTTTTTTCTCAGGGCAATTCTTCATAGCGTGGCTTGCAAGTTCACAAAGGAAGCATGAGTTAGGAAGATTTTTACATAGGAGTTGTTCCTTATAAATTCTTCAATTTCTATTGAGGATGAACAGAGAGTTTGGCAGCTCTTCAGCTATAACCATCTATATGCATATCTAAGGATTCTCCCTCGGGTTGATAAAATTTTCAATTTCAACACCTAAAACATTTCCTAGACCACTACAAAGGACAAGGAGTTGGCTACAAAAGGATAGAGGTAAATCTGGCAATTCCACCCAGATGGGAATTTTTGTGGACCTCTTGTCCAGGGAGAAGTCATGAGACAACTAGGACAACTAAAGTGGCTACTTTCAGATGGTCCACAAAGCATGTTGCAACGCTCTTATAGCCATATCCACCCTTCAAACAAGAAGACAAAATATCCCTTTATAAGGAAGATACAAGCAATATATCCACTGCTTTCCTGCTATGTGAGCCACACCCTTATCTTACAATTTTGACCACACAGCTCATAAGCAACTCATGCACCAATTTTCACGTATTTTGGCTTCGGGGTCGTTGCCCTCGAACCCCCACCAAGGGGATCCTAGTGCATGTCAATGGGTCCCCTTAGAACCCCCCAATGATGTCCTAGAGGGGGCATTACCCACCATAACCCCCTTCATGGAATGGGTATAAGCACGCCTGGGTCCAATGCAGGACAAAAAAACAATCTCTGAAAAAGATGGCTCCACATTCCCTCAAGGTCGCTCTCCATTGCCATCACATCCTCCATCTTGCTTCGCCACCTACCCTAGTTCCACCTGTCTCTTCTTCACCATTTTGAAGCTCTAAACAACTACCAAACTCTTCATTCTCATCATGATGGCTTCTTTTGAGTCCCTCTTTTACTTCTTCCATAGTATACCCCGCATCCAGCAAATCAACTAATCCATAGTATACCCTTCATCTTACAGATCAACTAATCAATAGGATGCTATGAACCAATAAGCTAACTAATAGGCTACCCTATACCAATCTAGGAGGTTTCAAGTGTAGATGCTCATCACTACTTGGTAGTACATTTGCTTCATTGGTGTAGGTTCATCAGTGCCTAGTAGTACATTTTCTTCATTGGCTGGTACTATAGTCTTCACTACTCCACTTCCAGGCTCTAGATTTGGACCACTATCTTTCCTTTGCCTTCCACCACAACACTTTTGCCTTTCATTATGACAAAAGGGCCCTCAATGGTTCCACGCAACCTTTCATCCACTAGCCTCTTTGTGTGTTGTTCCAAATATGTGATGAAGAGCTACCATCCTCAAATTCACTTGATGCAGAGCTACCATCCTTTAGATTCAAGAGATGTCTAGTCCTCTATGACTTTTTCACTCTCATCCTTGTCTCAACTCTCTTCCTCTTCCTCTTTAAATGTAAGTATGAAATAAGTAAGTATCAAAGTACTCAATCCAATGTGGAGCATCAATGATAATTACCTCAAGACCCTTCCACAAATAGTACCTCTGCAGCTGACTCTCATCCAAACAATGCCACATTCCAACCTTTCATCCAATCTGCTTTCACCTATCTTCTATCAAGGAAGGATGCTTTAGAGAGAGAAGAGGATTGGACTGTTAAGGCCTTTCTCTTGGAAAAGAGCCCAAGAGTCTTTGGGGAGCTTTGAATTGTAGACCGTCACCCCTATGAACGAATGTAACTATCATGGGTTGCAAGATTTGGATGCCAATTCCACCTACATATTTATGCTCATCCTATAACACCATACCATGCAACACCTTCCCAATCACTTCTTTCAATGTAGATGTCAATTTGACATACATTTCATCCCATTTTTCATCTATGATAAAAAGGACCAATTTTTCTCTTTCTTGACATGTCATAGGACCTTGTATCACAACTTGTATAAGCTCAATAATCCCTAGTACTGAAAGACCTTGTAGTTCATCAAAGAAGAACACACATGGTCTCACTACCCAGTGCATCAAATTTTTATGTGTCGATTCGCTTGACAATGACAAAGTTTGAACTATCTTTTGATAAACCAATGTCATAAGAGAACTTGAAGCTCTAGCGGTAGGCTTGAAGTTGCATTACATTTTTTAGGGCATTTGCCTTTATGTATGCATACATCAACTCCACACAGACAAGCATCTTTGCTCATACATACTTTGCTAGAGTCACATTGTTGTTTCAAGATTTCATCCATTTCAAGGCCTAAATTGTATCAACATTGTCCTAGCCCACGTGCTTTTTGCTTGTCCACCTTTTGCCCACTATATACTCTAGGTCCATCAACTCCTCATCTGAATGTAGTAAAAACTTCAATGCCTAGTACACCACTTCAATGTTCACGAATCTAGTACAATATGTCAATTGCCTCCGCACCAGATTATATAACCCTTATGATCTTCTACTGCTTGCCCACATTATGCTCAAGTGACTCCAATGATATCATACCATGCTTAAATGCAATGCATACATCCACAATAGATTTGAATATTTCTTGATCACAAAACACGATGTATGTGTAATCCATGTACCTCACAATGACTCTTTTTAGATCTTGGGGACTATCACAAAATGTTATAGGAATCATGTATGCACACACTCACACATAGAACTAGTGGAAACCAGCTTCTTGAGCTCTTCTCTATTGCATATCTTGAGGGTCCTACAATGATAAAATGACTAAGTGTGCATTATATATGATAGGCACTTCACACACAAACTATAGCTAAGATGTGGGGTAGCTGGAAGCTATGTGTCTCTTTTATTTCCACACAGCTGATCATCCGCCTATCCACAATGAGCTGGCGGATTGGCATTCCTTGTGCCATGTATGTCAACACACCCCTCAATCTCAAGTCACAAAGAGGGCGAGTGCTTGAGCTGTGTACTCCCATAGCATGGCACAATTATCTAGCTTCTCACTACATAATGTCTTCATGAAAATGTCTGCAACCTACTCATTGGTAGACACATGCTACAACTCTACTTCTTCACTAAGTACTTTCTCTACTGAAGTGGTAGTGGACCTCTATGTGTTTTGTACGGGCATGAAGCATAGGATTATTAGCAACAAGCATGGTGTTGCTAATATTATCACAATACAATGGGACCGGGTCCACTACATTATAGCCAAGTTGACCTAGCAAGTTACACAACCATATAGCCTCACATGCTGCAATAGCTACTCCTCTATACTTTGCCTCTATGGATGATAGTGCCACCGTCAATCACTTCTTGGAAAGCCAAGACTACAGCTCCTGTAGGCATTAATGCATAACTTGAAGGAGACCTCTTATCATCTGCACGTCCTACCCAACCAACATCCGTGAATGCATATAGCTCTAGCTCTATATCAGCCCGTAGTGTAGACCATAGTCAAGCATATGCTTCACATATTGCATAATGCGTCTAATAGCATCTAAGTGTGATTTCTTGGATGTCTGCATGTACTGCTCACAAGCCCAATTGTATCGCTGAGATCTGGTCATGTAATGGTATGATAGATGAGAGAACCTACCATGTTATGATACATGTTACTATCATGTATCAAGAGGTGTAGACATCGGCTTGAATGCCATCATACCATACTTGGCCCCAACATACCTAGTGCGGATTGACCCTATAAAATCCAAGTGTTGCTACCATATCGTACCACCTCAATGCCAAGAAAGTATCTGAGACTACCCAAATGTTTCATCTCAAACTCTTCTCTCAACTATGCTCTAACATGTGCAGTCAAGTCCTCATTACTGCCTGTAAGAACCATATCATCCACATAGGGAATGATGTAGACTCTATCACTCCCCCTGATAATACAAATAAAGAGGCATCTGCTTGGCACATAGAAAACCAATCTATTGTAAATATGCAAATACGTCCATGCCATGCTCGTGGAGCTTGCTTCAAACCGTAGATAGCTTTCCGTAGCTTACACACTTTATGTGGAAATTTGGCATAGGCTTGGCATCCTCATAATCTAGTGATTGAACCATGTAAACTTCCTTCATCAACTCTCCATGGAGAAATGCATTCTCCACGTCCCTCTGATACAACTACCATCCATTAACTATAGCCAAAACAACCACCATCCTTATTGTAGCCATCTTGGCTATAGGGCTGAATGCCTCATCATAATCAATGCCATATTGCTAGGCATAGCCTTTCACAACCAATCTAGCCTTATACCTATAGATGCTTCCATTTGCATTATGCTTAATTTTATAAACCCACTTGCAGCCAATGGCATTTTTAACTTGTGGCAAATCTACCAACGTCCATGTGTCCTATTGTTGTAAAGCATGCATCTGATTGCTTACTGCTTCATCAAATGTCTCTGGCTCTTTTGCATGTATTGCATTGGTCATGTATGCATGATGTATGGCTGCAAATCCATCATAGGTAAGCCTCTATGTTGGGTATTTCACCGAGTAGTTGTTCTTCCCCAATTTCTCACCAGTAATCATGGATACATTTGCATTACTTTTCAGCCATCTCTTTTTCTATGCAGTGACTGCAAAAATTCCAACTGCTCAAAACAACAACTATCGATTGCACACTTCTCTGTGCATAAATTGTCACAACCTACTTATCTTAGCTATAAAGCATATCAAACCCTATTCTAACTAAGCATAAATAGTGCAAACATGGCTACTACAAACTTGGGCATATGTTGTCAACAATTTCCTGCAAGTACACCTCTTCAATAGGTGATCAAATGCATCCACAAACCTACTCTAACTGAGCATAACTACTACATAAATCACTGCCCTGACATTGGCATATATATCAACCAACACAACATCAATCCTTGCTCTTGCTGAGCACAAAGCATCACATCAACTTGCCCAAACAAATGCATGTACTGGCATAGATTCCTCTTCTCAATTGTCCACTGTGTATTGCATACTTTCTCCAATAAAGACCTTACTCCTCCACTTTTCATTGCCTTTATGGCAACCCTTGTTGCAATAAGGAACAAATGAACAGATGAGGAGAGTAGAGTTGTGTATCTATGATATATTACATCATATGTCCTGTGAAAATAAGACGACTTTGTTGTGTAGCACACAAAGACCTATAGGTTACACTTCCAAAAATAGATATGCAACCACATGAACGTGTAGGTCTTGTTCTGCTCTTCGATTTGCACACTAGAACTCCTTAAACAAACACTAGATGCAAAAGTTATGAAGAAAAAAGTGGACTGCTATCTAGTTTTCCCAACGATAACTTTTGTATCTTGATCTTGATGCTTCCAAGAGGTTAAAGAAGGCAAGCAGCCACCACTCTTGAGCTAAAGCTGCTCTGGAACTCTCTCTTGAAGGGACAAATTGAAATAATTCTATGTTTCTAAGGTGGAGCTGGTGAGAATGCCACATACAACTCATTTTTGTGCCCCAAGGGTTATGGGAGTAGACAAACAACTCAACAAGCCTATGACAAGGTAGATTAGAACCTTGGGTGTCTTTCTATGGTTGTTACAATGAGAAATTACCTGATCTTGGAAGAGAAGAGATGTCACAAGCTCCACAAATCTATCAAAGAACTTGCTACAGTAAGAGATCCCACAAGATACAAAAATCTCTCAAGAATGCTACTACGGAAGTGTAGCATTAAGTGTCTCCACCACTAACACTGTCACCTAGTGATTGCTCTGATGCATGGGTGAAGTCTCCACTGATGTTAACAGTTACAGTAGTGAATGGGGTGAGAGAGTTTGACCTTGCTATGATACCATCATTAGGAAAAGATGGAACTCATTTTTGGGGCCTTTTAGGTTAGAGAAAAAATAGAGATCCTCCAGTGAGAGAGAGGCCAATGTTACATTGGAAATGCTTCTCTTTTTTTTTTTTTAAATAGATTTTCTCTCTAGGGATGCTAGACACACTGACATTTTAAAGTTCCCTCTCTTGTTTATATTGTGTCATAAATACTACACCAAATCACGAAAGACATAGACTAACATTTTGAAGTTCTCGCTCGAGCATTTTTCAGTGTCATAAATGCTACGTCCAAGGATCCAGATGGCTTTCTACTATTATGTGCAAAGTTTGGTGGTTTTGGCATCACCATTGTGTCCAAAGCAAACAAAATCCCCCAAAACAACTTTTGAATCATTAATTTGGCCTCTCGAAGGGGTCAAAACGACCAAAATAGGCGCCTGATAAGAATGTGCTTAAGAAAGCGATTTGGGCACTTGGCCCAAATCATTACACATTAACTAATAAGATACTCATACAGTAAGGTCACTAAAGAAAATGTCTGATGCAATACTAATCTCATGCATTCAAACATTATATGTTTATAAGAAACGAAAACATATAATTGTTAACAATATATGCTTGCACACTTCAAAACTATAGATTTATTTGCAAACATTGGAGCATGCATTGCTATACATAATTCAATAGACATAAAGCTAACGAACACATCTACACATATAATACTCCTTAAAAAATTTAAGGATTCTTAACTTATAAACCTCCAACAAATAATTAAAAAATATTCTTAACATACATACAAAACTTACTACATAATATCAACCACATACATAGATTATATTGTTAGGTAACTTCAACATTTATATGTCTAAACAAACACCCCAATCAGTAAACCTTAAAAAGACAATGGTGAGATTCAACATTCACTTGCAATTAAAAGAAACAACTATTGTGTATGGCTCACAATTAGATCACATTTTGACAAACATATCAATACAAGATACACAAATTGGAATATCATATGAACATTGGTGAGATTACTCAGTAACTTGTATATATGCATCATCATCGATACAACGTACAATACCAAAACTTACTTGTAAGAAAGCACGGCCTTAGTCCTCCAACTTGACAAGATATACAATGCTAAGCATATTGGTGAGATCACTGAGTAACTTATATAGATGCATGATCATCTTCATCATAAAACTATCAACGTACAATACAGAAACCTAAGCAGCCTTGGTGGATTCTCAACCTTATTCTAAGGGCACAGATGCTGGGTGTGGCGCTTGTCTAGGCACCCAACGTGGTGGGGTGGTGCAAATGCCACAGGCATTCAAGCAACACAATGGTGGCTTTGAGCACCGAGGACACAACTTGCTCGTCTTCTTCGTGTCCACAGTCTGATTGGCCTGGATGCTTCTGACAACGGGTGGCGAAACAAGATTCGTTAGACTCATTTGTGCGCGGTAGGCCATCCTCTGGGCGGGGACCCAAGAATTGGCGGATGTCAAAGGTCATTTCAATTCCATTAAGAGTTTGATAAGTCAGGGTTTTCTCAAAATACCTCGCGTACCACTATTGTTCTTCTCTTTTGTAGGGTTGCAGAGCGTAGTCCGGCAACTGATTTGAATCCAGTTGCCGCAATCTTTGCGCTTCAGCAATCTAGCCATGGTACGCTTTCCTGTTTGATTCTTGATATGGAGTTTTTGAATGTAGTTCGTACAGCTTGATCAAAAAGAGCGCAGAGTAATTGATTTTCGGCCAGCTCGGCGAAATTTCTGAGCCGATAAGATAAATAGGTCTCCCATAGATCTTGTGTTTTCGCCAGCTCTCCAAATCTTTCTCTTCTCAATCCCGGTTTCTTAGACGTCTGGCCTCCAGTGAGAAACACAAAAACGTCTTTGTTGGTACCATAAATTGAAGTATGATTTCGTTCATTCTCTCTCCGAATGGGCTATCACGCGGAGGATCAGTTTTCTCCATTCTCACCGAATAGCAAATCAAAGGATAGGAGAAACGTACATATCTAATAGCGCAGACATAGAGAACAGACTCGATCTTGTTGTTTTTGATTTGCCGTGTCATTCAATACGAATAGTTAGGTGTTAAGGCTAGAAACCAAATTGTGGTTGAAAGATTGACTCAAAACGTTACAAGGCTGGGGTATAGTATATGCAATCATTCTTTTGTTTGAACAGATTGTGTTTATTACTTGTTGCAGGATGCGCCAGTAAAGCTTGCTATAGTGGTGAAAGTCATTGGCCGGACAGGGTCACGAGGACAAGTGACTCAAGTCAGGGTCAAGTTTTTGGATGATCAAAATCGTCTGATCATGAGAAATGTGAAAGGTCCAGTCCGTGAAGGTTAGCGTTCTCTGCTCATCTCTTGGTGGTTCATTTCTGTAGGACAGCAGTGTTTAATGGAAGCTTCTCAAATTGGGATGGCAATTTTGGATTCTACAGGTGATATTCTCACACTCTTGGAGTCCGAGAGAGAAGCTAGGAGGCTTCGATGATCTTCCTCAACCTTTGAAGTGCTACTTGGATTCTTATTTGTACACATGGATTATCTTTCACTTGCATACATGGTAGCAATTACCATGACAAATCAACCATGTTCTGTTTTTTATGACATTGTCTTCTTGAGTTGGAAGTAGAGCTTTTAAAGATCACGGTCTGGTAACATTATCAGAGGATATTGAATACTACACGGAGCTAAACCTCTTGGGACATATTGAGCTTATATTCTCCCGCTACTTCTAAATTGAGTGTAGAGTTGATGACATAATGTTTTGTAGAGAATGGAGGGTACATGAATATGTTTTGTGGTTGAGTTTACTTTTTGTTCAATTATTGAGGCTCACTTCAGTCTCAATCCATGTTGCAGCTTGCTGATAGTGTGTGAAATTATTTCTAACTTAAGTGCTGCATTGCCATATCAGCCAGATTGTCTAAGCTTTTTTTGCTTATTAATCATTATAGTGTTCAGAGTTGTAGAATGAATGAACAGTTTGTGGACTACTTTTGTTTTAGCCTTCTCCTTTAGTGCTAGCCTTTGTCACGGCTGATTCTACCCTTCACCTCCAGATTGCTGATAGTATAAATGGATGCGTATGTGTGAGCATTTGTTTATACTATGGTCTACGCCCTGGATGTGGATATGTCTGCATGATGGAGTTTATGTTCTTCAACTTTGTGACTGTCATGAGATTGAAACTGCACTATTGTTGCGTTTTAGAGGATGAGTTTGGGCTTGTTCCTGGATTCATTTAGATATATAGCAATCTAATTCTCTATTGGGTTCAGATCTTCAAGCCTTTTGGGTTGGGGGGCATATGTTCAGGTCAGAGACAACTGTTTCTTCTATCATGGTTGTACTCCTATTTGCCAGCCAAGGTTTCCTGCTACGTCATTTGTGGTTAAATTGCATGAGGTTAAGGCTGCACTGTTTGTTTTTCATTTCTAAGATGAGTTGGCATGTGTAGGATTCATTTAGCTGGAATCCATCCCATAAGCTCAGATAGCAGTCCCTTGATTGTGATTTTTAATGGTAGCCACACTTTGCAGCAGATACCAGTGGCTGTACCTGTTTATGTCAAAGTGGTCTCGATGAGGCATATACAGTATCATCATAGTCCGTTTGCATTATGTATTGCTGTAAGCAAAATTTTCAGTGTTGTGGTGATGCTCATCCCCGAGGGATGAGTGTTTTGGTTCTTTCCCCCAGTTCCATTGCAAGCTGTGATTATATTTGTTGGTTCCAGGCATCAAGAGTTTTCAACTGCAATCTCTTTGCGCCTTATAGTTGAATCAGCACATTTGGTGTTAAGATATGGGTTGCAGTAGAAGTATATTATATTGTAAGCAGAATGCATGTTACTTTGTGGCTGAGGGTCAACATATGTAAAAGAACGCCACATTTTGGCCCTTGCAGGATTACTCTCAGCATTTTCTGGCATCTGTATAGATTTGTTATTCCTGCATTAGCACTCGTGATAAGATTGTGGCCAAGTTCCAGCCTGCTGGTATATTGGCAGCTTCTTCTATTTTTTGGCACGGTACACCATCAGTGTATAGAAGCGGGGGGGGGGGGGGCGGTGGAGAGAGAGAGAGAGAGAGAGAGAGATGAACTTGGAGAGTAGCAGGGGGGTAAGATTTGATGTCACTTCATAGGTGCCTACAAAAGTCGTGGGTTGGATTTATATAGCCCCCTCTACAATCACCTCTAATTCTCGCCAGATTACTCTTACATTAGTCCCCCTTTCCCCCCTCAATCCATTTGATAAGGTATCTAGTGTATACGTTATTATAAAGTATTCCATCTGTAAAGTCCACGATGTGCTCAAGGACATAGTTGCTATTCCCATCCATAGGTGGGAGGTTATACCACGTGTGGTTTCAGCAAAGACACGCAAAACACAATGTGGATCTGTGGTAGCTCCAATTGATAGGGACTTTGCCAACCTTGGGGATGATCTTGTAAGGGCGGTAATACTGATGAGCAAGTTTTGTGTTGTTAATACTCTTTAGAGAAGCACAATGATTATTGTCATTCACATACTTATTTTGCTTTGCTGCATAATCTTTAGCTTTTATAGAAGAGCTCCCATCCACTCCGAGCCATCTTATGCTTCCTGATTTTTCGGAAACATGTTTGCAACTGAGGAAGGCATTCCCACTTTGAACCTACACGTTGTCTCAAATGGGATCATTTCCATAGAGAGATGGGGAGTGCCATTGTGGCAAAGTCCAACAAGCGCAAGCCTCTTATCTCATGACCTTTGGGGTGTCATAGCAAAAGGAGCTTATTTGAGATGAAATTAGGCAAGCTGCTATTTGAGATGAAATTGAAAGTATGGAGAATATACGAGTGGGGACCCACGGATTGGAGGATTGAGGATAAGTCTTGCAGGGATAAGCTGAGGATAGGAAGGCAATGAGAATTGAGAGATTGAGAAGAAGCAGATAATAAAGTCAAAGGGTAGATGGTGGTAGCCTATAGATAGAGAAGCAAGCCAAGAAGAACATGGTGACTTTGCCACTTTTGTCTTGAAGCTTGTTGTCTGCTTGTGAAGGGCTTAAGCATGGTATTCTATATTAGGGGTGACCCATTGCTCTAACTAATTCTTGTCCTATAAATTTTGCATCTCTATCATGATCATTTTTAAAGTGTGTTAGAACGAGAGCTTACGTTGCCTAGCAAGATAACAAATACAATCTTTTTCAAGCAAATCACACGATTGTCTTTTTGCTTCCTTTTGCTCCGTTGTAGAGAGATGGTATAGAGCATTGTTGATGCGTTTGAGGCACTAATACAATGCATAAATGGCACTTTCTTTTTTGAGTTGATTTTGGGGGTTGTCAAACCCTCTCATGTGCAAAGTAGAAAGTGATGGCATTCAAGTCGATACTAAACTCTCTTAGGGATTTCATCCAGTCACATCTTAAGACTATGTCGATCGGTCCCATGTCTAATGCATCGTGGCAACATAGCCTGGTAATTCATATGTTGTCTTGACACTCTTGGCACCCATCAATGCATCAAAAGTTATTGTTCCTCATCTATATAGGCATTTCCATCAGCATCATTCTGTGCACGGAATGGCATAGCAACATGATGCCAACTCTTGGAGAACGACATGGAACAATCCTATTGGGCTTAACCTTGGTATTTGATGGGCATGCCTTCTCAAGTTGCGTAGTACCACTTGGATCAAAGGGAAACTAAAAACCACTCCCGATTCCAGCATCTTGAGTTCATTTTGGCTCACGTACTCCACTTATCTCTTCATGAGTCACATCAATGTTAGAATACTTTTTCTCAAATACCTTCGTGAGCTTGGCTCAATGGTTAGGGGCTCGTGAGCTCACATTGGAGGCTAGGGAGGGAAGCAAAACGCAATAACTTTTATATGTGATGTATAAAGAGGAAAAGCCTTACAAATACTTGTGAACCCAGCCACCAGTGTGTGGCAATGAATTCAAATTGCCTAGTACTGCTCCAATACTAGCAGAGATACATCATACAAAGGTGGTGATTGGATAGTCCCTCATGTACCACCACCAATGTGGGTAATGTATCCCTGCAAAAATTATGTGCTACTCATCTTGTTTGGGCTAGGAGCGGGAGTGATCTTGCGACTTCATGAGCCATTCCTCCACCTCATGGGGGGTGTGTGCATGACCTTTAAACTCATGCATCGCAAGCTTATCCTTGACAATTTTCAGAGTATGAAAAAAATATGTGCGCATCATCACGCTTAAGGTTGACATAGTGATGGAACAACATCTCGTCACAATGGATGTCGGGCGATAAGGCATGGTATGAGTGTAAAGCCTCGCGCAACATATCATCAATAATGAGCTACTATCCATAAGCAACACCTTGCTAAAATGTGGACCCTCCTCTTTTATACATGGTCTATGAATGGCTATATGTGCTCACCATAGGAGCATGAACTCCCCTCTATGCAGTCCTGCAAAATACATCTCGAATCTCGAAGCGGAGGTTTGCATACAAAAAGACTTAGAGGAGGATTGAACTCTCGTGATGCTCCAAGGTAATCCCCATATTGGGAAACAAAGTTCTCAAACTAAAAAGACCTGAAGGACTTGAAGTACATCAAGCATTTGTCATTAAGCCTCCCTGTGGTGTTCTAATGATCCCCATACTAGGATATAAGTTGCTTGCCTTTGTTTGGTGATGTATGTGTGGAGACTTGGTTTGACCACTAGTCAATTTGGTGACCTAATTGCTACCCCAACTTTAGAAACATACCTTGAAACATGGAGGACACCTCTAGTGTATATCAAAAGATGTAGGAGATATGGACTGAGTAGGAACGTCTATGCTACTAGTGGGTGCTCTCAATGTGGAAGGTGCTTGCTTGTGTTGATCAGCCTTAGATGGTAGATCATTGCCAGGTAATGAATCCTCAAAACGAGGCACACACTTAGGTGCCATGGTAAGATAATGGACGATGAAGAGCCTATGAAATGGGACCCAAATGGGCTCAATCAAGGTCAAAAAAGGTCTTGAAAAGGGGTTGTGAAAGGCCTTGAATTTGGAAAACTAATTCACCTAAGACTATTAGGCAAGATAAAGTTCCTCTAACTAATTTGAGTCAACCCTATCTAAACAAACCTAACCCGACTTGAGTTAATTGCCCCTGAGCTAATTTTAAATACTCGAACCTAACCCAAGCTAGCTAAACTAATCTAATTAACCTGAAACCTAGTTGCGGTAGTGAATTTGAGGTTACGCTTATAGACCGCCCTGATACCTCCCTTGAATGGGGACCGTTCTCATAGAAGACCTGAATCCTCATAGCTTATTGCCTCCTGGGGAAGCAGGTGAGAAGTAGAGAATTTCCTATAATAGAAGATTGGTGATCAATTAGTTAGTGACGACTGAAGCGAGAATGCAAGCATGCTAATGGGATCACGGACCCTAAGGCAAGGGCGGTGAAGGCAGTTCAGCAAGGATCGATCCGAATTGTCTAATAATACAAAATTTTATAGATGGATGACCACACTTTCTCGCACAAGCAGGCAAGGATCTGGAGCTACGCTAGCCCTCTTTTGTTAGGCAAGTTCGGCCGTCATTCATGCCACTTTCAAACTTTAATTCTTCCATGCTGTCATTCAGGTTTTCCTAGGTTTTACTGGTTGCAAGCAATTCTACAGGGACGAGGGACAACCAACAAGTGCATCTTCATAGCCCTCTGCTTAGAAAACCTACAAGGATTTAAGGGGTCGGCCTCCTAAAGCATGTTCCTGCTCAATGCCCGCAAAGTGGGCATAGGTGGGTAGTGGCATTTTTGTTGGCAAGGCATCGTATGTTCCCACTTAGCCTGGAGAACTCCATTATCAGCCGCTGTTGCAGATCTCTCCAGCAGCTAGAATGGGATGAGTAGCCGACCATTTGCAAAACCTTCATCCAACCATGAGCTCAAAAACAAATTAACATCAATAAGTGGGTAGCAACGCCAAATTTCCATCTAACGTAGCATTAGGGGGGTTTCACACCCGTCCGCGGATGGGGGAAACCCCCAAATACTTCATCCACCCTCGACTGAAGGTGATATTCTTTACGGGACCCGGATTCAAGTCTTGCCCACCGCACGTATTGGTCGAAGCACCCCGGACACTCAGTTGGGCGTGCCTAGGAGGCTGCTCGAAAATCTTTTGCCGCCCGTCCATGACTCAGATTCAACGTCAGATTCTTGGTGCCCTCGGGCAATCGAGTGTGAAGACTGGGGACACCCATTGCCCATTTATTGGTGAGCAAGGCTGAGGTCGGCCCACCATAGCACGGCTGTGGTTGCATTGGGTCTCTTGTCAGTGACATTCATGGGAGCCAACAATAGGAATTCTCAGCTGAAACATGGCATTCTCATGGCCTACATCTACCTTAGCACTGCCATATTTATAGACGTCTACGTTGTCCTCTTCATAGGTGATGCGGCTACCTTCGCGCTGCTACTAGCCATTCTCCCTTTCACTATCTGCATCAAATTACCCTAAGGAGCAACAAGAAGAGTCGACTATTTTGCGTTTCTCAACAAGGTAGGCATTGTGCTCTGCTAGCTTACAGTGCTAGCTAAATTGGCACAAGGGATTAAGAGATGTTTTGCCTTGTCTTGTTTTTTACTTCCCTGTGGCTTTGGGCTGTGCTTTGTCCCTCCTTAGAAGAAACGTAAGGAAAGGGCTCTTATACCAATGGACTAAATAAGAGTGCAAGGAGGTGTAAGGGAGGAGGAAGAGAGGGAGAGATTCTAATACTGCCAGCTAGAGACCAAAATGTGGTCTATGGGACACAAAGCAAATCATGTAGAAGTCGAGGGAATGGTGTACCAATTCTTAATCATGTGCCTATACTTTAGAGCTTGGGCTAAGGTTGGATGAGCACATGTGCAAAGAAAGTTCGAAGTCCTACAAAATGTTGAGGGTTATGGAGTATGTCTGATAGATGACAAGAAGAACAAAACTTGTGTGAGACCAACGTGTTCAATAGATAAGACCTAAGCCAAGTTGTGATCAAAGTCTAGCGCGAGAGAGTCGATCTCGAATGAGATAATCTGTGAAAGAGCCCCCATGAACAAGGGCATAGTCGAATACACTTTCCCTCCTATGCAAGTTATGCATATGCAATAACCTATCCCCGGCCATTGTTTCATTCCATTCATAACCAGAATAAAATCTTTCGTAACTTCACATGTTCATACCTTTCTAACTATTATAATTCAAAACATGGTGAGATTGATCATCACAAGGGTGTCAAGAGTCCAATTTTTCACCCCTGAAAGCAAGAAGGATAATAGAACCCATTCTCGAATTAAGTACTTGGAAGAATGAAATTTTATATTTATTTAAGCTCTAAATCATGTGTTCACAACTATACGTACTTATCGATAGCACCTATGCAAAATACATTACCACGATAGCTTAGGTGACTCGATTCAAAAAAGCAAGCATAACCCTTATCTTCTTCCTACAATAGCTATGCAAGTATTGAGCACTTGAATGGCTATTAAACTTAGACTAATGGATGTTCACTAGTCTGAGTCCATACCAATGGATGCTCGCTAGTCTGAGTCAGTACCACTATTTTTTTATTTCAAACAACTACTCTACGGTGAATAGAGGACTTTGCTTAAAGGATTGTTTTGCTCAAACGTCTAAGTCGAACAATTTTCAACCTTAAACAAACGAATGATATACGTTTTGAAAATAAAGGTTGTGATTGACAATACGTATATTGAACTCCTATTGGTATCAAAGATCCAAAGGTTGTGGTTGAGAAGATGTATATTGGTATCAAGAATCTCAACCAGGAGAGGGTTTTAAGAGCTAGGTAGCTCGTGTAGGAGAGAAGAAGAGAACGTGTCATCATGAAACTGAGGAAGAAATAGCGAGATCAAGAAAGGAAAGATTGTTTGGTAGCATTGAGGTCATTCTTGTCTATCATATTATGATGAACATCAGACTCTGATATCCAATACATAACTATCATCAGAAATGGTAAGGTGAATGGGAATAGAAAAGAATATTTTGTTAAGGTTTTAAGCATGTTGTTAAGGGAGGTGAACATGTTAACAAAAGACAACTTCCCAAGTGAAATGGATAAAAACCCTTGGTTCAAGCTCTAGTAGAAGACACGTGATACATGTTAGAAATATATTGAAATAGTTGGAGTAGGGACTTTACAAGATCATCTAATGGGGATACAAATTAGATATGTAGTGAAGTTGTGAAGTGTTCCCTAAAGGGATCGAAGAACGTTTTTATATGATAGAAATTTCCAAAATGGAGCAGCGTGTCTAAGGTTAAGGTTTCCTTTTACGTTTTGAATATATCAACTATCAAGGTAAGGGTTGCCTTCAAGCATTCAAAGGACTTTAGCTCGAACGTTTCCTTTTGGTAGTTGGAGACATATTGATTGAAAAGGGAGAATTCAAGGATATGCCATGATAAGCCTTTATGCACAAAGAAAATATTCAAAGGATGGAATTAAGATGAATGATGTGTTCATAAAGACAAATATAATTAAAGATTTAAAAAGTAGTAGGATGACATCCCCCTTCACCAAACTAGATTCTTATGATGGTTACAATACTATCTATGAAATTTTGGTTTGAATTGTAGATGGCATGGGAAGTGTTATAGTCACATGCAAGTCATACAACTTACACAATGATATTAATGTTAAGGGCCAATTTTTACACATAAGCCGATTTAAGAATCATAATTGGAAGGGTTGAGCATTTCATTACTCAAAAAACATAAAAGGATCTATAAATGAGGGCTCCCTTAGGGGATGGATTGATGATAAAGCAATTTTCTATGTCCCTCAATATCTTTTCCCAAAGTTTTCCGTACATGGTTCTCTCTCTCTCTCTCTCTCTCTCTCTCTCTCTCTCTTTCTCTCTAGTATGAAGACATAGCTATCCAACCTTAGAATGGGAGTGCAGTGACAGATAGTTTGAACAAGATAAAAATCCTCAAAGACTTGAAATGGAAGACCTGGAGTTTGTTGAATGGATACCCCATCCTTTGAGAGCCTCAGGATCGTAGTAATTGCCAGAGGCATGGTTATCAAGTATGATGAACTGATAAGAATATTGATCGACGAGAAGGATTAGGGGAAGCTATGTTGGAGGTGCATCGGTAGCAAAGATGTGTTATATAAAGATCACATGCAAGAGGCCTCAACAAAATGCACAGCATGGTGGAAGTTCTTGGTCCAAGTGTAGACAAAACAAGAACAATAAAAAATAATAAAGATAGTAGTCTTCTCCCAAGTAAAAGCCATCAGTAAAGAAAAGAACAAAGGGCCAAGTGGGTTGTTGTGTGGTTGGAAACTTTGTGTAAGCCATTGAATATGACCATGAGCTCGTATTGACCATACCATGTGATTACACCTTGCACATATGCATGTTTAGAGGTATACTAAAAGTTGTACCCAACATTTTCTTGTGAGATTAGGAATGGCATCTTCTTGAACTACAAGAATTGTATTTGTACGGCACATTCCTCATAAAAAAGCTATCGGAACTAGTCAATATGTGTCTAATATCACTAAAAATGATACATGATCACTATCATTTGGAGCACATTGATGTTATTCACACATGCAAGAATGTATTAGTAAAATTCGCTTATATTTTCCAAGTCAACTCTAACTAGCATGTCACAACCAGTTACTGTCAATGATATCTAGCTCATGCCATAGATGTTACTTATAACTTCCAAGTCAACTTTGATTGTCATCTTACAGTTCTTTCCTATCAAGAATATCGTTTAAGCTCATACAACAAAGCCACAACATCTAAATACTTGTAGAAATTATAGCCACCTAAACTACACGGAATTGTCTAGAGCCTTGATGTTGGGAAGAGGCTTGCTCTTATACTAGATTTTGTCGACGAATCATTCTCTTTCTTCATGACATCAAAGGCATCACCCTAGCTGTCCACTTAAAATTGTGGGCTGCATTGGATTTCTCTTCCAAGAGGTGCACTTTCTTAAAGGCATCTTCCATTGCCTTAATCATCATCCCTCCCTTTTTGCGCTATATCATTTTATTGACAGTGCTCCTTAAGCATGGGAGTATCAAATGAATGGTAGCTATAGGTCATTTTTTAACCACAAAAAAGGACTAGCACTCAAGGCTTAGTAGAAAGTCATAGTTTCCATCAATTTTCATTGTGTTTTGCATACGAAATTCCATCAATGTCCATCCTTTCCAACCCATTTATCCTCAAAAGCCTCGTTAGATGCTTGAATGAAGGGAGAATATTTCAATACCCCTTTTCACTAATGAGAATCCATCTTCATTATTATTGAACTACCCTAAAGCTTCCATTCCTGTAGAAATACCCTGTTGAGAAAGGAGCTAACGAAAATCCATCTTCAAGAAAGGATGAGAAAGCGAGTAAGCTTGCATGAAGTTTTCAAGTTTCAACGAAAGAGTATTAAAGGATGAAAAAGCTTGCATTTTTCAAGGTTCAACAAAAAAAGGATCTTTGAAGGATGAAAATGCCCTTTAGGTTGCTTATATTTTTTAAAGATTTCTTACATTTACGTTCACTATGAATTTTCATTTGCCCTTTCTAAAAAGGACTTTTTATATATTTGACACGTTAGACAGAGGGTTTATGGAAGGTTATAAAATGGTTAGATGTGCATAAAGGAAAATTTGGCAAGACAAAATCTACTAATTGCCCAATGGAAAGTTGGAGGTTGCTAGAAGTAGCCAAAGTTGTTAAAATACACCCAAAATAAACATAGAGCTCAAATCAACTTACAATTAGAATTGGTAAAAGTTAGATATTCTGATACGATACAAATAGAATGGGGGATGATATGATAGTAGAGGGGACCAAGGGATTGGTGGGATTCAAAAGAGAGAGAGAGAGAGAGAGAGAGAGAGAGAGAGAGTCTATTAACGTCCATGCTAATAGATTGGTTAACAATATGCCACCGTTGGTTAAGTGATGTGATTTGATGAACAGTGGCAAGTCCATAGAGCCAGGATTGTGTCTTGGAGCTAGATGGGCCCAAGAGGATGGTAAAAGAATGAGAAGAGAGAGTGGTATAAAGAGATTAGGGTTGGCCCTCCCTTCAAAAGGTGACTTATATAAAAGGCCAAATGGTTGACTTTGGTCTTCATTGTTGTATGCACAAGTTTGGAATACAAGCTCCCTCTTCTCTTAACGAGTGTCTTTGGGTGTTCTCTTGTTTCCTTTATAGTGCCTTTGTGTTTGCCAATCCATCCCCCTTTACTCTCCTATTTCCTTCTCCTTCTCCCTCCCTTCTCCCCTCTCTTCTCCCTTCTCCCCCTTCCCTCTTTCTCTTGTGGAAACACATTTGTGGAAACACATTGCGACAATCTGGAAGCCGCTTGAGTGACACATGCGAATGGCTCATGCCTTGCATTGCTCTTACAAGAAGTAGCTTGAAGTGGAGGCTCCATCGGCATTTCTTTAAGATCCCCATGACATGTGAGTCACCGTCGAGACCACATTTTTTGTGTTGCTTCCGGGGAGTTCAAGGTATGCTTTTGCATCGCACTTGCCTTCTTTCATAATCCGCCCATTGCACAAGGCTTCAAGCTTAACTTGGAGCTTTGGTAGTGGAGTTTTAGCAGAGGAATGAGAAAGGAAGTGTGAGTTGGACGGAAAAGAGAAGGAAAACTATCATTTTATGTTGAAGAGCATTTTTGAGTTTAGGAAGATTTCTTTTTATGTTTTTTAGTATTTTGGAATGATAGGAAGATACTTTCTCAGATTGCTAAGGTGTATATGTTTTCAAATCTCACTAAAAACAACCAAGAATGAAGAATCAAGCTGACAATCGAAGTTGTTTTGTGTGTTAACAGTCACCCCTCAAGAAATCTTTCATTTTTGCACTCAAATGTTGTTTTTCTTTCATGTTTTTTGCATTGAGTAGGTAGACTAGGCAGTATAGCATCCCCCTAGCACAAAAAACCCTAAATAAAAACTCCAAATCTGTCAAAAATCATCAGAAACCAGTCACTGACATAGCGCATTCCTATCCCCATAGGTCGGCGGCTTAGCACTATCCTGTTGACCGTTGCCATAGCCCCATCTCGTTGGTCAAATTTCGTTGACCCATGGCCATAGCGCCTATCCCCACGACCTAACTTTTGACCACAGTCTAACTCGCCACCCTAATTAATGCATGTCAGAGTTAGCTATCCCACCAGTCTAACAATCGTTGACTCGTGGCCTTAGCACTACTCCCACGACCGTCACTATACTAGTATCCAGTCGATCGATGCCTTCAATTATCCCCATGCCCGTCACCATATTCATATCCCGCCGATCGAGATACCCCGCCGACCAGTGCATTTAGCTCATCCCCGCGACCATTGCCATCTTGCTACCCCACGACTGTCGCCATCCTACTATCCAGTCGGTTGTTGCCATAGTACTATCCCACCAATCGTCGCCATCCGACTATCCCGTCGATCATCGCCACCATGGCTTCATCCCCAGGGGTCGTTGCCATAGCTCTATCCCATCGGTCAAACAAGCATTGACTCATTGCTTTAACTCTATCCCATCAGCCCATTGCCTTAACTCTATCCCGCCGACTTGCTATCCCCACGGGTCATCACCATAGCTCTATCCCCACGGCCATAGGGATAGCTCTAGGAACACAAAAATCAAGAAAAAGCACATGAAAATTGGGACCCCGAGAATCAATAAATGATGAAATTTTCATGCAAATTGCATTGAATAAACCCCATTGAAATAAATGATGAAAGCCACAACGGGCTGCCGCGCCTGACCCCGTGTCGAGGCGGACTCAACCTAGAATTGAGGCCTCAACAGTGCCAATGAATACATGATCTTAAGATCAAGAAGAGTCCTACAAGCTCACTCTGAGCCTAAAGATTGTGCCTCAAATACCATCTTGTCGCCCTCCATACTGAGCTTGGCATCTTCAAGGTCAATAAGCTCAAAAGTCGATTCTCACTCATTGTAAGAATTACCACCATGTGAATTATCCAGCTCAGAAGAGTCCGTTATCCTTGAATGTAATCACGAGGTTGCAAGATAAAGCCCTTAGTAAAGAGCTTTGTATAAACAAGCCAAAAGGGATAAAGCTAGCATGTCACAGCCTAGAGAGGCAACTGAATCAGCACGAGTAAGCACCAAGGGTGCAACAAAGATTGGGAAGGAAAAAAATAAGGTCTGCATCCAAGATGGGTCGGATGAGGATACAACCTCCCTAGCAACATCATCTTCCTCTAGTGATAATATCTCAAACGGTACTAGCAACAACCACCCGCATGAGGCAAATGAGGCAACGATAATGGCTTCAACCTATGGCAAAGCCACAACAACCAAGGGTCACGATGAATATCCCAACCCATGGGTGGGGAAACAAGGTCTCACCAAGGCGCATAAATTGGAACGCAAGTGCTAAGAGGAATGTGAGCAGAGGCTCAAGGCAAGCAAGAGTACTAATGCAATTCATCCAAGACATGAGATAAACACTCAAGCCTCAAAAGCCTTGCAAATACCTGAAAGGGTAGATGAAGAAGACCCCGCCTTGAAACAACTAAAGAAGGATGACAACATGTCCGTACATGGCTTAGAAGAGTCAAAATCAATAGGCAGGGAACCTATCACCAATCCTTGGAACATCATAGGATTAGCCTCATTCCTGTCGACCACTGAGATCAAGATGCCCATCGTGACACTATTACGGGATAATCCTACTCTATGGAGAGACCTCTCGGATTGGATGAATGGGCAAATAGTGACACCCCAATCCACAAATCCTGAGAATGTTGAAAACCCCAATCAAGCTCAAGACCTTCCAAGGGTTTCAGTCAACAAACTGGGCCAATACTTTGAGAGTGATGACACAAATGTAGTGTTACCCATCTCCTTCCGTGATCAGAAAGCTATGACAATCTTAGATGGAAAGGCAGGTGTTAGCATCATCACGAAACAATGTTGGAAAAAGTGGGGAAGTCCTGACCGAGAGAGTACTTCCTTGGTAAAGTTAAATTAGTTAATGGAGGCATGGCTCATCCCATAGGAATACTCAAGGACATTAAAATCCATATCGGGTGTGCCTTGTTGTAATGGACTTCCAAAACAACCCTGGGTATGAGGCTATACTATGGAGACCTTTCTTGCGTATGGCAGGATTGATCCATGATTGGTCCTCCAATAACATTTATCTAAGGAAAGATCAACAAGTCATGAGGGTTGATCTCCAAACATGGAAGGCTCACACTAGGTCCGAAAATCTATTTGCAGCAGCTGAATCAGATACCACAGATAGATGTGTGCCGGTAAAGCTCGTTAAAAAATTTGAGAAAGAGGATAATGAGAAGAGTCTTGATGAACCCTGGTGTGCTCCTTTACCAAAACTAGAAGACACTTGATTAGATGCATACACTGGCGGCAATAGATCTACCAACTACTGATGGCACTCAAGCGATGCACCTTGATGATGAACAACTTAACCCCATTACACCTTTTTACACCATAAGAGCGGTACTACCTAATCAAATTGAACTAGGAATTGACAATGCCATTGATTCTAATGAGATAGATATGACTCCATCTCAACTTTGGGTAGAGCTGACATCAACAGGTGCAACATGTGGAATACAAGCCATGGCAGATTGGCGGCAAGCCACAATCTCATCTCCTGGGAAACATTAAAACATCTCAGCCAAGTACGCCTTCAAGTATGTGATTCTGAAATTCATTCCATAAGGGTACCTCTATTAAGGTTATTGGTTCTTTAATGCTAAATGTTTCCTTGGACAATTACATGATGCCTTGCAAGTTTTTTGTAGCTCCTGCAAGCACATTAATGGAAGCTACCATTCTTGGTACAAGCTCGATCCAAGACACTTACAAAGGATTATTTGGTGATGAGTCGACCCAACAAGATGTGCTAAGCACCACCAACCGGCCCAGCATTCAAGCACCAACATCAACATCCACTTTCGCTTCTCAACCTCGGCAACCCAAGCACCTCACCAACAAAGAAAACAAAGAAGAGCAACCAAGCAAATATGGGCCCAAAAGGATCTATTGAAGGCTCAAATTTTTGGATTCCAAAGAAACCTCAACATATGAAGCCATCCTCTCCTCTAAACATCAAGCCTCACCATCGCCAACCACCCCTCATTTAAACAGCAAACCTTAACATCAAAGAAGAAGACAACGCCATCCAACAAAGAAGGTACATTACCAATGGGTTCCCACAAGACTACTCAAGGCTAAGGGATATTACCTTGGCAACTCTTATATAGGGGTATCCAAGCCTCAATAGAGCTATAAAGAGCCTATCCATGCTTGCCCTAAGCTTAATGGACACCATCTCCATCGCAAAAGGAGCAGAGCCCCAAATATATCAATACAAAAGCATCAACGAGTGCAGATGCACCAATAGTAGTAGTCACACAAGAACCTACTCTGCAAGGATGCCAACAACAGTAAGAACCTGCTTGCAACGATAAGGGAAAAGCACCAATGCAGGAGGATCATACACCAAGGAATTCATCTACCTCCTCATGAGTAGTTACACAAGAACCTGTCTCAAAAAGGGAGACAGTAACATAAGAACCTGCTCGACCACAAGTCTATCAAAAGACATGTCAATTTATTGCATCATCTTCAAGGCAACTGGTAGTTACACAAGAAAGAGACACTAACACAAGAACCTTCCAAGACAAATGCTGAATCCATGTTAGGAGCCTCACAAGAACCTTCCTTTTACTGAGAAATTTGACATCTATCATCAGGGTAGCGACGCAAGAATCAGCCACACAAGTAATGCCCATCACAAAGGAAGTCCCACAAGAACCTTCCAATGTGAACAACGAATTATCTTCATCCCTGACAACTTTCTCAACTGAAACTTGGACTCAACAAAAGCAAAAGATCTTTGAGACATTGCAATCCTACTCACATTTGATACATGGAACATATATCACTTTATTACGATGAGTGTCATAGAAGTGGTACATGTGGGAGATCGCAATGTTCAATGGTGCAACACTAACAACAAGAAGCATGCCAACAGTAGATCCACAAGAACCTACTCCTAAAAATGTAGTAGCTTCACAAGAACCTACTGCTACAATCAAGGATCTCAAAGAACGTCAAGCAACATTGCTACCAACGGGATGACAACTGCTCGCCAACAAAGATCTCCAATGATGTCTTAGTGACACCTTCGAAGTGATTATCAGACTTATATGAGGTCCCAAATAGCTATACAATTCTTATGCCCTTGGTAGTCTATAAAATGATGTTCTTGCTAGGTCTGGGTGTCACAATTGGTCAATATGTCACATGTGGAAGTCCTAGGTGAAAATAGGCGGTCGGTCCTCTTCAAGTCCTCAACACGACACACTCTGCAAATCACAACTACATCAACCCAAGGGCTCCTTGGTTGGGAAGATAAGCTACAAACACTACTGAAAGTGAATACACCAATCAACACTAACAACACATCAAAATAGAACAGGATACTAAATTATGCCTACGGGTCTTAAATTTGAGTTCACACATGGAATGACAAGTGGTTCTCCACAAGAAGCTCTTGAGGATGCATTCAACTCCAGGGTGAAGGTGATTACACCAATATGGATTTCTTGTGACCCTCAAAGCTTTTTTCATATTCCTTTACTAGGATCACCATTAACTATCTAACTTCTATTGATTCTCTTTTCTTTATTTTTCTTTTCTTTTAGCTCTAGCTTAGAAGCCTTTCCTAGAATCCCCCTTCTATAAACCTCTTCAGTCATAGTCCTCATTTTAAAGGTTTGTATGGTGTATTATCAGACTCCTCTCGATTGATGACTTGGACAAATAAAGCTCCAGATGGTGCCACAACTTAAATACTTCCAAGCAAAGCCCTCAATGAAATGGATTTTAAAGGAACTTCAATGTAGAAAAGGAAGACAAAATGTCATGCACAACTCTAGACGTTCAAACATGGCATGACAAAGACATAATCTGATGAGAATCCATTAGAAGTCCCAAAAGAGGGAGCTTGTATTCCAAACTTGTGCATATAATAATGAAGACCAAAGTCAACCATTTGGCCTTTTATACAAGTCATCTTTTAAAGGGAGGGCCAACGCTAATCTCTTTATACCACTCTCTCTTCTCATTCTTTTACCATCCTCTTGAGCCCATCTAGCTCCAAGACACAATCTTGACTCTATGGACTTGCCACTGTCCATCAAATCACATCACTTAACCAGCGGTGGCATATTGTTAACCAATCTATTAACATGCTCCCCTTCCTGATCTCGATCTAGTCCTGGATCGTGCAACGTTCATGGTTGTTGGAGAGTTGTCAATGAAGATAATGCAAAGTAGTCTTTCATGTGCACTGGGCTGAATTTTCTTTTAGTCCATTGTAGCAAAGGGATGTAGTGGCTCTTAGCTGCCTTATTCTTGAGTTGAGCCTATGTAAGCTCCTCTGCTATCCATACTTTGGTACCCTTCATCTTGTAAGAATGTGGAAGAAGCTTGAGCCGCATATCTTTTGATTTTAGTGTAAGGATTGCATGACCTTTATAGTGCATAATAAAAGCTGGCCTCGAGCCGTCACCATTCTACTCATCATGATCCAACCATTCAATGTTGGACAAGCTTGCTTTGATCTTTGTCAATATTTCATTATATGTGTCCTCTTTGTACCAATCTTCTAAGAGGAGTCCTATTCTAATCTTCAATGCATTATCACATCTAGCTTTGTGTTCTTTAATCTCTGCTTGAATATCAGACTTACTTGCTTTGGTGTCCACTTCCGCAATCACTTCCTTCTTAGCAGTTTGAACTTCAATGTGAACAAGATCTTTGACTATAGAGACTAACTGCAGGGTAGGGGAGGGAATCCTTACAAGACTTTACAGCCTCATCAATTACTGCCTGCTTACCAAGCCCTTCCAGAATGTGAAGTCGAGCCTTTACTTATGCCAATTCCTATAAAAAATCTGATACTATTGCCCAAGGATGGGTTGATTTAAACTCTCTGATTAGGGCTACGCCTTGACGGTAAACTGCCCATTTTTCATCCTTTTTAGTAGCCCTAACTTTAGCTAATTCAGCTGCCTTATTCTTGAGTTGAGCCTATGTAAGCTCCTCTGCTATCCATACTTTGGTACCCTTCATCTTGTAAGATTGTGGAAGAAGCTTGATCCGCATATCTTTTGATTTTAGTGTAAGGATTGCATGACCTTTATAGTGCATAATAAAAGCTGGCCTCGAGCCATCACCATCCTACTCATCATCATCCAACCATTCAATGTTGGACAAGCTTGCTTTGATCTTTGTCAATATTTCATTATATGTGTCCTCTTTGTACCAATCTTCTAAGAGGAGTCCTATTCTAATCTTCAACGCATTATCACATCTAGCTTTGTGTTTTTTAATCTCTGCTTGAATATCAGACTTACTTGCTTTGGTATCCACTTCTACAATCACTTCCTTCTTAGCAATTTGAACTTCAATGTGAACAAGATCTTTGACTATAGAGACTAACTGTAGGGTAGGGGAGGGAATCCTTACAAGACTTTACAGCCTCATCAATTACTGCCTGCTCACCAAGCCCTTCCATAATGTGAATTCGAGCCTTTACTTATGCCAATTCCTATAAAAAATCTGATCCTATTGCCCAAGGATGGGTTTTTTTAAGCCTTCTTGTTGGTAATTCCAAGCATATGAAGAGGGTGTCTTGGCTGCAACTGTAGAGTACCAAGTCCTGATGGAGGTTTAAAGAGTTGAGGGGAACTTCGAGAAGAGGGTAGAATAGTCCATAATTGGCTATCTGCTGAACCTCCTAGCTGAACCTAATCCCCGGACCCAATTCGAGGTTAGGATTAGTTTGTTTGTTGCTCGTTGAGGCGAAGGGCTGACGGACTGATGAACGACGAGTTGTACGAACGAAGAGATACGGAAGAGGAGAGGTGCGATCGAGCGAGGTACGACGATCTGTACGGACAAAAGGAGTACGATTAAAGAGGTATGGATGGAGAGAGAGAGAGAGAGAGAGAGAGAGAGAGAGAGTCTAGTTAATTTTATACTATTCTTAGGCCCATTTTTTACGCTCACCGTTGCTAAGGAGGCTTTATTCTCTCCTCAAAAAGATTCAAAAGAATCCTAAAACCATGGCCTAAATTCACTTAATCTCCAAGGCACCTCCCCTCTGAAATTTATAATGCTACTTTTATTTTAGACATTTTCAACAAAAAAATCCCGCCAAAGGAGCATAGATATTTTTTGAGGTAAATTTTTGTAAAATCTTCAAAAGGGCACAACTTTTTGCCTAGAACTTTGATTGTACATTTGTCTAAACCTGATCAAGAGCACAATAAGCTCTCTTCAAAGTGCATTGCTTAATTAGACCAATTGAAGACATTGCTTGCAAGCCATAGTCACATACCAACCATGAGTACTCAAAGCATCCATTTGCAATATCTGTAAGCTAGAAGGAGCCACTATTAGCAAATGAAAATGGTGTAGTTCAAAATGCCAAACTTTCTTATGGTTAATGGCAATAATGTTCATACACGAAAATGCAACATTAAGAATCTTCTATTTGGAAGGACATTATGGAAGCTTTTCAACAGTGAACTGGCCACGAATAATGTTGCACCTCAAGACAAAGGGATGCCTATTAGTTTGATGCAAGGCCTCTGATATTTTTCGAACAAAATGTTTACACAACTGATGCATTTACTAAGATATCGTTGACTTAGAGCTCAATATGAGAAAAAGGCTCGATCATTTGTCTCGATCTTAAGTCCAAATTTTCAAAGTGACGACGAGAGATGGTGATGCAATCATGGATCATGTAAAGAACATGAAGGACTTGTGTGATACACTAATGGAGAAGGCTTTAAAATCAAGAAACTTAACAAATTCTCTAAAAGTTTCCTCCCTCTCTAGAAGGCCTTCATCTAGCAATCATTGTTTAAGGCACTAAAATCAAATTAAATGAGTTGATTAGCCTTTTCAATCCACAAAGATACACAAAGAAGACAAATGAATAGAAACAAGGGAAGACTGTCGTTGAAGCATCATTGCCAAAATGCCAAGTAGCAATTCTACGCAAGAAGCCATAGCCCACAAGTGCAACCTTGACTTGAGTGAGGATATTGATCCATTCTTTCTTGCAACACATGTTTTGATGTGTCTAGGTCCACTATCAAAGCGTCTCTATCAAGCACAGTACCTAGTAAATTGGTTCAATGTCCAAGCTGTATAGAACAAATCGAGTCAAAGTCAATAACTTTGCTTGTAACTAGAGGTCACTGGATAATAACCATTCCTTGGCATTTAAAAGACATTGGTGGCATTCCAATTCAGTTGCCCCATGATAGAATTAAATCAATATGCGATGTCTTACTTGCATCTATTGCAATAAATGTTTCATGAAATTGTAATGCATTGATCAAACAATTACCAATCTTGTTGACCAAAGAGGGATCATAGTAGGGCACGGCATTAAGGATGTCATTTCTATAAACTTGTAGTAGCACTCCTAAATCAATATGTATATGATAGCTCATGATGATCCCCATCTACCCCACCAATGGTTTGATCGCCTAAACTTTAGTACCATTCAATTGTTTGGAAAGAAAAGCCTAGACTCCCAATTCTCAAAGAATCATATTTGTGCCTCTATGATAACCAACAAGAAACCAACACAAGGAGTTCTTTCAAAAGAATCAATCTAGACAAGCAAAAGCAAGTTTTGAAATTAGTGCATAGCAACATTGCACATTATACAATTGATAGGTAACAAATACTTTTGTCAATTTATAAATGACATCATTCCAAAAGTATTTTTCTACTTCATGAAGAAGTTTGCATTGCTAAATCTGTTTCAAGAGGTCAAAAATATGGCAAATTTTGTTTAGCAAACAATGTAGTATCAAACAATGAATTCTCCTTCCCAACACAAAATACTCTAGCTGAACCAAAAAACCACACAATTTAAAATTGCAAAAGCATGAACTGATTTGAGTAGAAGCAAATAGGCACAATGGTATAGTTAATCAATAGATCACCTACGAAGGCCTTACATAACAAAACACCACCTCACAAGTGCTCGCATCTCAAAATCTTTCGATTGACAACTTGCAATCATGTTTAAAAAGATGAGAGGTAAATTTGATGCCAAAAGTGAGAGATACATGATGGTTGGATACGCATAACAAAGCATATAAGCTTTACAACCTGTCACCCACAGCACGTTTTGCTTTGTGGTGTGTTGTTTGATAAGAAGCTAAGGCAACTTACATGTCAAAGTGAGACACGATTAGATATGCACAACAAAGCATATACACTTTACAATCCTGTCACCCACATGTTTGCTTTGTGATGTGTTGTCGGATAAGAAGGTAAGGCAACTTACATGTCACCATGGCTTTAAACGGTTTAGTGACGACAACATAAATACCACAAATGCAATTGAGTAACAGACATCCACATAATGTAGAAAGTTTGATGACTTGCAGCTCAATTCAAGTAGATGAATAAGTAAAAACGGGCAAGCAAAAAAAATTGACTCATGATGCATCTAAGTCAACATGACCAAGAAGCTCTACATCCACCAAGCCGTTGCCAAAATGGATAAAGAATCTTGTGGATGAGGCAGAAGATATTGTTTTGGACATGAAGCCTAAACGGCAAGAAGCTGTGTGTAGATGTTGCATGATCAGGTCAAATAACCAATGACCTTTGAGAGTCAGCGAGTCAAGAAGAATGGGCCATGCCAAACAATGGCATCAAGAAGAATGATATATATGATTAGGTAGAGCCACCCATGTCATTGGCTGCAAATGAGTCTACGAGGCCAGCAAGGACAACCTAAAGACTGATGGCACAGTAAATAAGGGGGAACACTATTTATTCGAATCTCAACTCCATTGGAAAGGATAACTGTGCATGTACCGACACACATACACTGACATAAGGCCAGCAAGGCCAACCTAAAGACTGATGGCACAGTAAATAAGGGGGAACACTATTTATTTGAATCTCAACTCCATTGTAAAGGATAACTGTGCACGTACGGACACACATACACTGACATGGAGAGCATTAGCAACTATGACATCCCCACCAATGCTATCAGTATCCCACAACAGGTCTAGAGCATAGTATACGCATATGAACATGTCTACACAACCACATATAGAGAAGCATCCATTAATACGGAGGCTTTTGCATTGAGTTTCTGTCGGCCTCCAGAGGACTACTTCCTTTCACACAAATCTTCTTTCTAGACTATTCATAAAATCCAGAAGATCCCTGTGTTGAAAAATACATTAGAATTGTCAAATTTTCTACAAAAATATTGATGACATCACAAGTATATGTAAGATACCGAGCAAGTACCTTGCATTTTACAGCACAAACAAAATCCTGCACTGGCAATCTCCTCTTCCATGCACTGCATATTACAAATTTGCAGCCTATCCTGAAAGAAATAAAAAACTTGTCATGGGAACATTCAAATTGCTATGAAAACACGAGAACACCATGCACCACTTCTACCTCAAAAGGGCGGCAGAAGTATAATCACGTGCCAGCCATATCTCTTCTCCTGCCACTCATGTGCTAACCCATAACCATATCATATTGCTCTGAGACTGCCATCTAAATTTGGCAGCCATTTTTAAAACGGAATCACCTTAAAAATGTTACAATTTATATTCTTATACTCAAATTTTCCTTCAATTGTGTGTTGATCCAGCTGAGAATGAGCTTTACTGCTCTTTTACATGTATGACATCAGACTTGGTGCCCTACAATCTCACCTTTGCAGTCCATGGCAGACTTTGACTGGCCCTATGGAAAGAATGGTCTTTCCGCCATTCTCTATGGAATTTCATTGAGGGAGGTCTTTGCATTGTTCTGCTGAACACGTACTATGTTCTCACCATCAACTCAAACACTGTTGTGCTTGTCCACAATTTTAGCCATCAAACTTGCAAGAGTGTAAACAGATCCCATGTGTGCCAAGTAGCAAGATTGAAATATGTCTTTGCAATGTGAATATGATGGACCATTCCCTCATAGGAATCTATTCCAATGTGAATATGATGGACCATTCCCTCATAGGAATCTATTCAAGACACTGACACTTCTCTTCACTGGAGCTTCTTCTGCTCCACCTTTCTCCTGCTTTGAATCCATTACAACAGCATTCAATGTCATGGAGTTCACAACTTTATATAACTGTGCATTATCCATGAATATTTGGGCCAACATTTTCCTGAGAGCCCTTTCACTCCCTGGATCCTCGTCAGATCTCGTCTGCACCCTTGAGATATTGCCACTAGCCCACATGTGGTTTGGCAGGTCCTTTCCAAAAGACTGGTGTAGTGTTTCTTCTTCTTTCTCCTCTATAAGAAGTTGCGCCTGCAGAATAATTAACAGTCACTTCAGATGAAGTAGAAGTTCATCTTACCAATTTGCTGACAAAGGACTCTACCCTATGGAGATGCAAACATTGTCCCCTTAATGGATTTGCATTTATAAGTGAGTCTACACCGACATGGGCTTATGAGATCTCTATGTGTGGATGCAAACACACACTGTAATGAGGTTGCTCTTAGATTACTTAAGGATGTTGTCACAACAGCAAAAATTTACTCTAGCATGTGCATCCGAGAGGTGGAAAAATTGAGACATAATCAAGATTTGACTGTCCTTGAAAATTTAAATCATACATACTGTTTAAATGATTTGAGTTCATATGTTCAGAAAATTTACAGCATTAAGCTAATTTAAATACAGTCATCAATGAACCCACAAGAAACTAGAAGACACTTGTATCCACACATTTCTCAGGTTGTTAAAATGTGATCGCACAGTCAGAGATTACCTTATGGCATGTTGATGGCACATGACAAAGAGCAAACTATGTTCAATTTTTTATAAATAAAATAAAAGCCTATCCGCATGTGTATCATCATTACAATCTAACGAGTTCCATATACGGGATTAGATTTTCTAATTACACATCTGCTTCTGGAAGGCCTATGTGGTTGTCGGATACCATCAAAAGAGAATATGTGAAATCTTTAAAGAGAACAAAAATCTATCAAAATTTCATTTGCAAAAATCATCAGATTAAAAACAAGGAGAAGAAATGTCTCGTTATACCTCTGCTGCTAGAAGGCCTATGCGGTTGTCAGATGTCAACAAAAGATCGGTTACATCTTTGACTGCCGCATTCTTCACGATTGACTTGTCATCCTGCTTAGCCAAAAACTCCACACTGCATTCTTTTAGTCTTTGGCGGAGAGTTGCCACTTCGTGCAAAAATTTTGACCTGACTTTATGCTGCAGCTCCTGCTGGTGTCTCTCACTCTGAAGTGTAGCCTGGAAAGTTCAAGTTCTCAAGATCCGAGACTCTCTCTCTCTCTCTCTCTCTCTCTCTTCTCTCCACCCTTTCAGCTTGTTTTGTATCAGGTTTCTCATAGTCTCATAGACCCATCGGTCTTCCAAAGACCTGTGTGTGTGTGTGTGTGTGTGTGTGTGTGTGGTGTGTGTGTGTGTGGGTGAGGATGATGTAGAGCTCTGGAACCCCCGCAGCCCTGGTCTACCCTCCATCCCCCTCTGTTCCCTCCCTCGTTTTGCCCGTACAGCCCCCATCTTCCACCTTGCAGCCTTCATCGCCATCCGTACAGCTCACGTCAGCTGTACGGAATTCCGTACAGCCCCCCCGACCCCTGCAGTTATCTACACAGCCTTCGGTTCAGCCCTTCGTACAACCCTCCGTCCAGGCAGACGTGGTGCAGACGCCAGTACCTGCTTCATCCATACTTGCAAAATCCGTACAGATTTCCCAGCCCGTACAGCCCGTACAGGCTCCCGAAACATCTTTTGTTTTTTCTGCTTCCTCTGTCCTCCTGCTTGAGTCTTCATTCGACGGAAGCGCAATGCTTTGCCTTCTTCATCCTCTTTAAAATTGGCAAAGCTTGATCTCGCAGATGGCCCTTCTTCTTCCCTGCAGTTGGATCTTCTGTGTTAGTTATGCTCAGCTTCTGTCATAGATGTTCCTTCATCAGGTTCCCCGTTTGTTTGCTCTTTGGATTCTGCCCTTCTAGTTTCAGGTCTTCGACAGGCTCAACAGTTTGGAGTCTGTCTCTACTTTATGGGCAGGGTTCTTTCTGCCGCTCAACTTCGTCGTTGGGCTAAAGCTGCAATGGGTCCGGATTATATTTCATCCTTCGTCTTTCTGGGCAAAGGATTTTATTATGCCCACGTCTCTTCGACTGATGTGGTAGAGCGGCTAGTCCGTCGTGCTGGTGTTCCTGGGGCTGGTTTCTTCGCTTATGTGATGCCCTGGGATCCACTTTTCGATCCTTCTGCTACCCTTCTGACTCACTGTCCGGTTTGGATTACTCTCAAAGCGCTGCCTGTGCCTCTTCTTTAGCATCTTCCAACTCTTGCGGCTTTTTGGGAAGGCCTCTTCATGTTCCGAGACAAGAGTTCTTGCAAGCTTCCCGTGATGTTCATCTTTGCGTTTTGTGGGATATGACGCAGCCCGTGCCATCTACTCTGGATCTTGATTTGGGATTTGCCCATCCGATGCGCATCAGGCTGCATTTTGCATCTTTTCCCACTACATGTTATCGGTGTCAATAGGTTGGTCATTTTGCACGTAATTGCCCTTCTACATCCAGACCCATTCCTCCTGCTCCTTCTTCAGTTGTCAAGGTTACTCTCCCTTCTCCTCCGGTTTTTGCTATGGCTTCTTTGGGGAAGCCTTCTACTGCTCCGAAGCACTACTGGAGAAAGGTAGATAAATCACAGGCAAATCTTCCTCTTACTGAAGAAGCTCAGGATTGCACCCTGTTGAGCACCATCAGTCTCCTTCTACTCAGGATATGGATGTACCCCTTGTAGAGGGGATTTTACAGGATCGTATGCATGCTCTCCCTCGGGATGCTGCCCCTGCTCTTACTCTAGTTGATCCTCAGAATGAAGCTCAAATGCTAAGTCCTGCTTTATCAGATGCAGCTTTTTCGTCGGAAGATACAGATGTCGATTTAGCCTCTACCTTTGATGCCTGTGCCAGAGTTTTCTTCTGTCCGGGATGCAAAAGTACCTTTTTTACTGGAATCTTTTCATCGCATGTTACAACAGGTTTTTGACCCTATGATTCAGAAATTTCAGGTACCAGCCTGTATCAAGAAGAATCACAAGGGCAAAAATCAGCTTGTTTTTATTTATGGTGTGGTTTCATCACTGCATCAGTTTTTGCAAAGCAACAATTTGAAGCTGGAGGATGTTGTTGTTTGATCCTCCTCTAGCTTGATATGTAACTTTTTACTTGGCTGCCTCTACTTGTAAATTTTTTCCTTGTACTTATTGGTGGGACCTGGGTTTTTACCTCTTTTGAGGTTTCCCACACAGAGATATAAGATTTCACTAAAACAAAAAGTGTGTGTGTGTGTGTGTGTGTGTGTGTGTGTGTGTGTTGGTTGGAGATTAGATGGTCACCTCCCCATCTATGAGCCCCCATATGAGAAGAGCATGGGGGAGGTAGACCAGGTTATGTCAGGGGCCACATGGGCTGAACTAACTGGGTATGAAAGACTGCCACGTGTTATGCTCTAGCCGAGATAGCATGACCTCGGAAAGATCGGTGGGCATTTTCTCTTAGATGACCAACTTCTGTAATATTTAATGTGCTGCAAATAAAATGGTCAAGAGAAGTAACTGCCAAGGTCCTAGGTGAGGGTGTAATGGCATTGACTAGGTGGTTCTAAGTGCTAAGACCTAGGTGCACCTAAATGTGTAATAATGCCAAGGGGCGAATGGTTTAATTGTGTCCCAAGAGAGGGGTAAATGGTATACCAAGAAGAGGGCTAAAATGATGACATGTGGCAGAGGGAACCATCTAGGGAGTTGTGGGTTTTGTGGATAGGCATGAGAGACAAAAATTACGTATCTGTTGAAAAACATGCGATCCACGAAGTTGGCTGGGTGGAAATACGAGATGCCATCGCCCGTGATAGACGAAATCGAAGAAGAGAATTAGCTAAGCTTCGTTTCAATTGGTATCAGAGCCCAAGGGAAGAGACCAAGGGAAGGGGTTCGTGAGCTATGACATAAGCTACGAACGGTGCATAGTTAGTGCTATCACTTGATCGGTGATAGCGGACAGTAGGCGTGGAAGAAGGAATGTGGCTGCTCGTGACGTGCGACGGATTGGAAGGGTTGTTGCCCGTGACGAAGACCTCCGTGGTATCTGAGTTCGGGTTGCGGGGGATTTCGATGAGGTGTCGATGAACAGAGCAGGCTGATGATATTCTCCAAGCGAACAATAGGCGTAGAGTGCAAGTTTGACGAGGGGGAAAATAGCGGAGTAGATTGACGTTGTGTTGCGACGGCATGGCGCACTGTTGACGGGCAGGCTTTGCGTGGATTTTGTGTGGTGGCATAAGCGTACTTGTGTCAACGCGGCGCTGGTGGTACAAGTCGATGTAATCTACATCGAGTTTTTTTCAAGCTTGCCTCACAAGCGGAACGCACTTACGTAGGCTCTCCTCCATATAAGCGTTGTCCATCGTTTCAACTCAGACCCTGAACAGTGGCGAGCGGAACCTTGTCCCGAATTCTTTTTAAAGCCTGCGTGGAGCTTCCAGGGAGCATTTTTTTTCTCTTTTATACAAATTTTGAGTTGCAATCGATTCGTTCTGTACAGTAGAGGCTGTCGTTTATTATTCCTGCATAACAAAAGGGGAATCTGAAAAAAAAAACTATTTTTCCTTTTGAAACTATGGAGGCAGAGGGACAAGATTCCAGGGTGAATCCTAGTGAATCTAGAGCACGGTCTACACAACAAATGTCCCATCATACAACACCTACTCTGGTGGGTAGGATTTCGGTATTAGAAGATGCTTTACAGCAAATCATGAACCAGCAGCTTCAAGTGAACGCTGGTCAGAATGAGATTAGGGAGATGGTGCAAGCCTTGTCGGCTAGGCCATCTAGAATTGATAAGGGCAAAGCTCCAGCAGAGCCAGAGCCCAGTATACATTCATCAGAGCGTGCAAGGGTCAAGGTGCCCAATATTGCCAACTATAGACCGGAGAAGTACGCTGGTCGGATAACCGAGCGCAGTTCTGATGTGATCGAGGTTTGGTTGCATAAGTGGGAAGAAGCCTTCGCCATTTGTGAAATCAGATCTGATCTAAAGAAAATCCGTGAGGCCACTCACCTGTTTATTGAGGCAGCAGATAGATGGTGGATAAAGCAACAGAAAGATCAAGTTGCCCCTACCACTTGGGAAGGGTTTAAAGCTGAATTTAAGAAACACTTTCTTCCACCTGACGAAGAGTCCCGAGCTTGGGATGCTTATAGAAACCTTCGTCAGAGGAATTTGTCGGTGGCAAAGTACACTGACAAGTTCAGGGAATGTGTCATGAAAATAACAGACCCTCTCCCTATGTCGGTTCAGTTAAAAGACTATCTATGGACTGAACGACAAAATTAAAATGGAAGTTCGGGCTAAATATGTGACTACATTAGATGAATCTATTGCAGTAGCCCTGAACTATGAGGATGCCAGAGGCAGATCTAGTGGATTTGTGCAAGCAAGGACTCAGTATGAGTACCCGAGAAAAGGGGGATTTCAGAGGAAATGGACTTCAAAGGCAAGTGTCTCGCAGCCAAGTGGTCAAACCAAGCAGGTGAAGCCGGTTGAGGGACCAGCAAAAACAAGTACCACCGTTGGGGTGAAAAGGAAAATCACTCCAATGGCAGCCCGAGCTTGGTCAAAGTCCTCGTTGACCCCTGAACAAAAAGAGAAAGCTAGAAAAGAAGGATTGTGCTTCGGCTGCCTTCAGCAACATCAGTGGAAAGATTGTCCACTGAATAAAGACCGTCGCACGGCCAATATGATAATATCTGAATGCGACGCGGAAATGCAAGAGAGTCCCAATGCGGAACATATGCAGATGCAATTGGCGGGACCTTCTCAAAGGTTAGTACATGTGTTGTTAAGTGTGTCTGTTACTAAGTTAGTAAGTGGTGCACCTGATAACATCCTTTCAAAGCCCGCAGCAACGGGGTATACGGTTTTCGATGAGTCCGAGTTAATTAAAATGAAAGGGCAAGTAGCCAATCATGATGTGATTGTGTTGTTTGACTCAGCGTCAACACACAATGTAATCAACTCAAAGCTTATTAAGAGGCTCAAGTTGAAAACTAGTCCGTCTGACTATGCTTATACGGTCAGGATGGCGGACGGAAGTTCAACTGAAGTATGGGACCAAGGGTTACCCAGTTGGAACTTCGAATTCAGGACTATGTTGAGAACTATGTTGAGAAGCTGGACTTTGAATTGACCAGACTTGCTCACGCAGATATAGCCCTAGGCATGGCTTGGCATTTTTGGAAAAATCCAGCCATTGATTGGAAAAAGCATATTTACCAGTTCAAGATGAACGGGGTAGAATATGTTTTGCGAAGTGAAAAGGATTTACCTCGAGGACCACTGATTTCAGCCATGGAAATTCGGAGGACTCCGAAAGAGTTTCTGTGTCTGTGTATAGCATCGGTAGAGTCAATTGATGATGCATCGACTAGCACTGAGGCTACCCAAGATGGGAAGATGGCCGAGTTGGCTAAAGAGATATCAGAGAAGTTCTCTGAATGTTTTAGGGATGAACTACCTTATGGATTACCTCCAAAGCGGAAAGTTCAGCATAAGATTGAACTGATCCCGGGGCAGAACCTGTAAATAGACCTCCCTATAGAATGAGTTTTACTGAAGAGACAGAGGTGCGTAGACAACTGGAAGAATACCTCAAGTTGGGGCAGATTCAACCAAGTTTCTCACCTTTTGCTTCGCCAGTGATATTAAAGAAGAAAAAGGAGGATACGTTTCGCCTCTGTATAGATTACAGAGCATTGAATAATATCACTGTTAAGCACAGGTATCCGATGGCTCGGATTGATGATTTGCTAGATGCATTACATGGAGCCGTGATTTTCAGCAAAATAGATCTTAAGTGTGGCTACCATCAAATCCGGATTAGAGCCGAGAATGTGCATAAAACCGCTTTCAGAAGCAGGTTTGGTCATTATGAGTTTTTGGTAATGCCCTTCGGACTTACCAATGCTCCAGCGACATTCGTCATGCTTATGAACGATTTACTACGTCCGTATATCGAAAAGTTTGTAGTACATTTTATTGACAATATTCTAGTGTTCAGTAAAAGTATTACTGAGCATCGTGAACACTTGAGAATAGTGTTCAGTACTTTGAGGAAAGCCAGTCTTTATGTAAATAAAAAGAAAACTATACTGTGTATGGTTAGGCTTGAATATTTAGGGTTCATAATTACTCCAGAGGGGGTAGAAATGGATCCGAAGAAAGTGGCTGCGATACTGACTTGGCCAATCCCTCAGAGTCTGACCGCGTTGCGATCATTCTTGGGATTTGTCCAGTTTTATAGAAGGCATATCAAAGGATATTCCGAAATAGTATCGCCATTGACTGATTTGACCTCAGATAAAGTACCTTTTATTTGGGGACAGAATCAACAAGAAAGTTTTAACACCATAAAACAAGCTGTGGTCACAGGACCGGTGTTAAAAATAGTTGATCCCCAGAAACCGTTGTTCCTGGAAACCGATGCAAGTGGCATTGCGGTAGGAGCAGTCCTCCTTCAAGAGGGAAGGCCAGTAGCCTTTGAAAGCAAGAAGCTTTCTCCCTCTCAAAGAAATTGGCCAACTCATGAATTAGAGTTGTATGCTGTTATCCATGCTTTGAAAACATGGAGGCATTATTTGTATGGTTCAGAGTTTTATGAAGATGTGGATCATGATACTCTGAAACATTTTTGTAAACAGCCTGACTTGAGGGGCCGCCAAGCTAGGTGGGCAGAGCTCATGCAGGAGTTTAATTTAACGATTCGGTACCGAAGAGGAAAAGATAATAAGGTTGCTGATGCGTTGTCTCGCATTATGCACAACCTGAGTTTCACGGTATTAGAGAGTGCTCTGATGACCGAGATTAGAGAAACTCAAAAGGTGGACGAGTTTGTCCAGAGCTTATGGCCTAAGGCTCATGTGTTGAAACCCGGGGAAAATAAAAAGGATGACCTGGCATCCAGAAAAGGCCAAACTTATGCAAGATATACCATAAGGGATGGTATGCTGAAAAGAAATGGCAAGGTAGTAGTACCTAGTCAGAATGATCTCAGGCAGAGAGTCATTTGACAGTGCCATGATAGCCCATGTGCGGGAGACCCAGGAGTCGAGAAGACATATGATCTCGTGAAGCGAGATTTCTTTTGGCCAAAGATGAAAAAGCATATTCATGAATATGTGACACGGTGTTTTTCGTGTCAGGTAAGCAAGGCCGAGCGGGTGAAGCCACCCGGACTTTTACAGCCCTTGGAAATACCACTGAATAAGTGGGAGAGCATTTCCATGGACTTTATTGTAGGGCTGCCTCCAACACAAGGAGGGTATGATTCTATCCTTGTGGTGGTTGATCGTCTAACCGAGATGGCTCACTTCATTCCAACTAGAGAGTCTGTTAGTGCCCCGCAAGTGACGGATTTGTTTATTAGACATATATTTCGTCTGCATGGATTGCCTAGATCCATAGTGTCAGACAGAGATGTCAGATTTACCGGTCATTTTTGGACAACGGTATTTGAGACACTAAGGACTGAGTTGGGAATGAGTAGTGGGGATCATCCTGAGACGGATGGTCAGACGGAGAGAGTCAACCAGACTTTAGAGGATATGCTGAGGGCATATGTGTCATTGAGGCAACATACATGGGACAAGTGGTTGCCATTGTTGGAGTTTGCCTACAATAATAGAAAACATTCCTCTACCGGGTTCAGTCCGTTTGAGCTGAACTATGGTTATAGACCAGCAAATCCAACTATAGTTGGAGTACCTCAGAAAGTGCCTAGTGCCGCGAACTTTGTAGTTCAAATGCGGGAGATGCTAGCACTTGCGAGAGCTAATATCCGTCAGGCTATGGATAGAGCCAAGGTGTATGCCGATGAAAACCGGTCTATAAGAGTATTTAAGGAGAAAAAGTTTTTCTCAGAGTTCCTTCGCACTCGAAGTCGTTGACTTCAGGAGAGTGTGCTAAGTTATCACCTCGATACTATGGGCCGTGGTTAATTCTAAAAAGAATAGGCAAGGTAGCCTATAAATTAGAATTACCACCGGAGTGTTTGATGTTTCTCGTTTAAAGAAATTTTTACATACTAGTGACTCACTAATCGAAGGTGTTGTTTTGTTTCAGGAGATAGAGGATAATGCAAGACGCAAACCAACAAGAATCCTGGACCGAGGAACAATGCAAGTGCGCAATCGGAAGATCCTCACGGTGTTGGTTGCATGGCATGGTCTACCTCTATCGGAAGCTACCTGGGAATCCGTATACTAGTTACGGAGAGTGTTCCCAGATTTCATCATCGAGGACGCTGATGCTTGAAGAGGGAAGGAATGTTATGCTCTAGCCGAGATAGCATGACCTCGGAAAGATCGGTGGGCATTTTCTCTTAGATGACCGACTTCTGTAATATTTAATGTGCGTAAATAAAATGGTCAAGAGAAGTAACTGCCAAGGTCCTAGGTGAGGGTGTAATGGCATTGACTAGGTGGTTATGAGTGCTAAGGCCTAGGTACACCTAAATGTGTAATAATGCCAAGGGGCAAATGGTTTAATTGTGCCCCAAGAGAGGGGTAAATGGTGTACCAAGAAGAGGGCTAAAATGATGACATGTGGCAGAGGGAACCATCTAGGGAGTTGTGGGTTTTGTGGATAGGCATGAGAAACAAAAATTACGTAGTTGAAAAACATGCGATCCACGAAGTTGGCTGGGTGGAAATACGAGATGCCATCGCCCGTCTATGGGTGGAAATACGAGATGCCATCGCCCGTGATAGACGAAATCGAAGAAGAGAATTAGCTAAGGTTCGTTTCAACATGGACAGCAACTCGGCTGTCATGTGGGCAGCAAGCTCACAAGAAAGACACAGAGAATGGGGCAGCACATAAGCTGCCATGTTGGAAGCACATCGCGAAAATCACCTGGCAAGGTGGAGCCTCCCTGGTGGACAGGAACTGTAAGGAAAGTCCACGTGTCAGTTAGCAGGAATTCATGACAGTCTAGACCAGATCTAGTGGCCTGGGAACATGGTGTTAGCATCCCAGGATCTTGCAGGGAGTAGATGTCTATGTAAGTCTGGCGCATGTGTACACAGACAGGTTTGGAGGCCCACAGGAGGATGCAAGGAGCTGGAACAAAAGATGGAAAAGATCCAGGAGGAGGCGGAACATCGGGACAGATAGCAAAGGTTCTTGGGCCAGGAGAAGGCCTGAATATACCCCAACTGGAGTAACAGGGCCTGGGCCCGTGGCTGAATGCCACATGGCCAGGCGGACCAGGTTGGGCTGGTCAAAGCCAGCCAACCTAGGTTGTCGGAGCAGATCCGGGTCGGCCCCACAGACCGAGAGATCGGCCTGTTTGGGTAGGCTATTTTTGGGGGCTCTTGGCCCTATAAAAGGAGAGCTTCTTTGGTTAACTCGTCATCCATTAAGAAGCAGATTGGTTCTGCACAAAGCTGCCTCAAGGTCCTTTACACGAGCATTCTACTGCAGCAAAAGAGGTGGCTATTGCCAGAGATCAAAGAGCTCAAAGGTGCCTTCATCATTGGCTGTCCACAGAGCAGCAAGAAGACAGATCAAAGGGGGATCTTTTGCCTCACCATTGGCTGTGTTCCGGAGCAGCAAGGAGTCAAGATTCCAAGTGAAGCACAGAGTTACGTGTGGCTGTCCCGGAGGATCAGCCTCAAGGTGTGTTTGTGGGCCACAACTACGAGGCCCCCATAAGCTCTTGAGGAGCACGCAGGCCAAGTGTTTTGAGAGTGCCATGGAGGTAGGAGAACAGCTTTTGATTATGTACAGGGGTTCACACCTAGATAGCTTCTGGTACTAGATGGTAATAGGGATTGTATCGAGTCCATCTTAGAAGGAAATATAAGTTTGCTGGCTCTACATCTTTCTTGTGCATTGTCCATTTACTTGCACATCTATGCTAAGTACATACTAAGGAAAGAAGTTTTGTAGTCCAAGTATACCATTGTGTGAGTTCTTGGGCTACATAACTTTGGGTTCGCTTCTGCAAGCAAAAGAAAGCCGTTGATAAGCACTGCCCTGACATTGGTATTTGCCGAGAGTGAGCGGGTTCTTTTGAGTTTCCAGAAAGCAAGGCTGAGAACTCATAAGGGTTAGACCAAGACGTATGCCAAGCTCAGTATCAGATATTATGGACCCTTTCACATCTTGTAGAAGATCAATGATGTGGCTTACAGGCTGAAGCTAACGGATCATTGGAGGATTCACGACGTCTTTCATGTGAGTCTCCTGAAGCCATTTCATGTTAATGTGGCAAAGGATATGGCTTATGAGAAACTACCAGATGTGAACTGGATGCGATCTTGGTTCCAAAAAGATCTTGCCACATAGTGAAAGAAAAGTCCGTGGTAGAGTTTACCGTCACTATTTAGTAAAGTTTCGTAATTATTCACCATTGAATGCGAACTAGATGGAGGAGGATGAACGAGCTGATTCATCTCGATTGTTGCATCTCTACCTAAAGGCTTTCTATCTTGAGCCGACTTTGGTTGTGGCTCTTTGAGGCTCAATCGAGCACGGGTCTAGAGCATTGCCTGATCCTCAAGCGATGGGTAGCACCTCCACTCCCTCAGTACAGACATGCTCAGTTATCTAGAAGTCGCTTGGTGACACTTCATGTCTCACCCAAGGTACCGCTTGCTTATGGTATATCTACCATGGGACTTCAATGTTCTAGTCATTGTTGTTAAGCATTGGTATATGGTTTATATCTCGAGCTCTACAAAATCATATATGCACTGCTGGTTATGCATTGCTCGTTCTGCAATGTTAGTTATGCATTGCTCGTTCTACAATGTCAGTTATTCATTGTTTGTTTCGCAATGTTGGTTATCTACTGCTCGTTCTACGATGCTATTTGTACAGTACATACTTTTATAATGGCGCTCTATGCCAGTGTTATTATTTCTTTTGTTCATGTACTGCAACAAAACAAGGTCGTTTTGCCAGGATTCAAGAGGGGGGTAAGTCACGGGGACGCGAACTTTCTGGACCTGTGAATACCTTTGACCTCTCATTGATTAGAATTGTAAAAAGCACTAATACAGTGCACTACTCCATGGACCAAGACAAGGAGCTTAAGGGCACGAGAGGGGTAAAAATACCACTGCTAAAATTAGCTCCAGAGTTGGCAAGCTGGCTTGGGAAGCAAGCAGAAAAGTCAAAATTAGCAGTTTTTGGGACCAGAAAAGGCAGAGAGAGGCAGGTCACTGGCTGGGAAAGTGCCCCAGGGCTATTCTAACAAATCGCCTTGCTGATTTTGACAACCAAAGCAGTCCGAGGGCTGTTTGAGAGCTGCTAGGGCTGCCAGAAACTCAAAAACGAAATTTGCCTATTGCCTAGGAGAATTCCCATCAACGAAGGAGCTGCCACGGCTTCTAGAATCTCAAAAACGAAATTCGCCTACTGCCCATGAGCCACCAGGTTGATTTGTCCACTACCCAATAGCCTCCAAAAGAATTCGCGATCGACGAGGGAGCTGCTTGGGCTTCCAGAAGCTCAAAAACGAAATTCGTCTATTGCCTAAGAGCCTCTAGGTTGTTTCACCTACAGCCAAGACCCTCGAGATTGATTTGCCTACTATGCCGGAGCTTCCGAATTGATTCGCCTACAACCAAGGACCCTCCAGATTGATTCGTTCTCATCCAAGGACAGTTGTTGGGTCTTTTGTAGCGTGCCATCTCCGGACAAACGAGACTTGCTTCCAAATTTCTCTATCAGGTAGGTTGCATGGAGTGTCACCTTCTTTTCCCTGGGTCATGCGCTGCTGGTAACAGCTTCGGGCTGTGTGCAGACTTTGTGTGTCTAAGGGATTGATGCTGGGACAGCCAGGAAGAGGATGATTCTGCCTTGTAGGTGATGATGGGAATTTTAGAACTGTTGGCCATGGATTGTGCACTGGGTTTGGATGCCTTTTTGAGCTAGGGCTTGGTTGAGTAGCAGGTTGCTTATGCCTGCCAGTGTTGAGCTTCAGGTTCGGCTGTGTTTGGACAGGTGCAAGGGCATTTAGCGTTGCTGTAATTTTGCCTTGTGAATAAAGAAATAAAGAAATACCAAAAGGGACACCAATTTTTGGGGCCAATCGGGTGTCCGGTTTTTGAGCAAGAGCAATGTATCTTTCTGTTGTGGATTCTCTGTTCTCTTTGACTTGCTGAAATTATTCTGGAAGTGGCTGAAATAATAGTACTTGCTGGTTAATATTCACTGGCTGCCCTTTAGTCTATCTGAAGGCTGGTTTCCCCTAACAACAACATCATCTACATCATCACCGTGATCATGTCATATCAGATCCAATCCCAAGTCTGGTCCATGTATATGGAAGATACTGAGCGTCTCCTAGAGGTGAGGTCATGGGCGTGGCTGTGGTGGTAGAAGATCAAAGATAGTGCACTGACGGCTGTCTATATGTGTGGGTCTGGGAATGCCACTGCCTCAATGCCTTCTGTGGCTCCACCTAAGGGGAATGAAAATTGGCAAACACCAAGGGAAATTGTCTCAGCCAGGAGACCCTTACCTCCTCGTACATAGAACAGTGGTTCTTCTACTGGTCATACTCCTACTGAAAATTCAGGAGTTCGAATTACTTGGGCTGCTATCACAGCCAATCGTACTCTGTTCCCAGAAGAACAAGTGGCTGGTCTTTTCTCCCCACAAAAGACTCTTGGGTCACCTCACGGAAGAGGTCCAGACTCTGAGGTGAATATGACGACTTGATGCACTGGATCTTTCAGCTGTATAAAAATCTGTAAATATGCTTCAACAAATCAAGTGCTTGACTTTCAATGTACTGGGATTGTGTGATGCTTGCACATGGAAGTGTTGAAAATGGGGAGAAGGTGAGAGACACATGATTGGAGACGAGCTGAGGCATGAACTGATGTGGATTGATAGATGGGTAAAATCACAGCAAGTACATAGCCTCTTTTATAGGCTGGGCAAGCCTTATCTTCTCACACAAACACCTCATAGATGAGGTCATACACAAGAGAATCTAGATCCTATAATCTAGGTGAGGAATCACATCTACCACATGAGGTGGCAAAAGTGGCCTCAAGACTCTTCACACTCACACAACTATAGGACACTCCTAGGACTCTAGGACCACACACACTAGGACTCCGATTCCAACAAACCCCCCTTCGGAGCTAGGGTGAGAAATTATGACATCATCCAGACTGTGCATCCCAAGCAATCTCAGAGGCTAACAGCTGAGCATAATTCAGAGGTTGAACCAAGCACTCTCATGGCTTAGGTGTCAACGTGATCAGAGACTCAAATCTGAGCATGGATGCATGACCAACTCATAGGTCTAGGGAGTACACCAACATCCTGGAACTCGGCCAAGCCTGATAAAGGAAAGACACAACAACCCGCCCTGTCTCCTAACTGGGTACATGGAAATAAGTGGAGCCTTTTATAGGACAAGGCACACAAAATGACAAATTATTACATCATTTTAGGGGGACTACCCAAGGCAGAGTACCTAACACACATGACTCTAGAAAGCCCACTCTTCATCTATCACCTCATGGAGGGATAGACCAGAAATAGCAGCAGTGCAGGCTTGTTCCTCAGGTCCAGAAGGTGTAGCTTCATCGTCTTCGTCCTCGCTCTGCTCCGCAACCAGATTGGCATGTTCTTTGGCTTGTACCTTTGCCATTTTCTTGAAGCAACGATCCTCTGGATGGCCACGTTTCTTACAGTAATTACATTTAAGAGGTTTTCCGTTCTTCTTGGGCTTATTCTTGAGAAAGAATGCTTTGCCAGATTCGAAGGAAGATTCTACTTTCTCTGTAAGCCTACGGTCCTCGTCAATGAGATGAGCTACCATATCCTTAAAGCTCATATTGCGGCTGACACTTAGGACAGCAAGGATCTCATTGTACTTGGAAATGTCTTCAATACTGGAGAGAAGTACAGCAACTTGATCATCATCTTCAACACTGGCTCGGATGGCAGATAATTGTTGGAGAATTGACCCAAGATTGCTCAAGTGTTCATTGAGGGTTTCAGTTTCCTTCATCTTAGCTTGAAGAGTTTTTGTTTGAGAAATACTTTGGAATTATTGATCTTATTTCCAAACAAATTCTCTAACTTTTCCCAAACGTCGTTTGTTGTCTTAATGGTGGATAAGGTTGCCACCTAAAGCTAGGCCAATGATAGCCATTGCTTTATCATTTTGGTTCTCCCACCAACTGATTCTAGCATCATCTCCTTGGGGTTTTGGCTCCTTGCCATTGGTGATATTCCATATGCCTTCTCGCATAAGAAGAAGCCGGAGTTTTGTCTGCCAAGTTGGGAAATTGCTCCCTGAGAATTTATCGATGAACGATGAGTTTTTTATGCTATCCATTGGTGGGAAGGTCTTAGTTGTTCCTTATAATGTTTACTCAAATTTCAAGAAAGGCCCAAATTTTTCATGGTAGAAGCTTCAATTATGCCAAAGGAAGACATAGGACAGAAAAGCCCTAAATTTTTGGGTTAGGGTTGCTGCAAAAATTAGGGTTTGCAGAAAATTGGGGCTTTTAAAAATTTCCTAGAGCATAGTGTTCTAGCAACACTAGGGGAGCTTCAGATCATAAAAGCCCCAACAAATTCACCCAAAATGAGGCAAAAATCTTCAAAAACGCAGAATATCTCACACGGACTGTTTGCTGGTCAATGGAGAAGCATAGGTCCGGGCTGATACGGGCTCTTGTACACTGATGCTGAGGCTAAAGAGCAGTCGATGATGAGGCTTGGGTAGGAGCTCATGTGGAGAGGCGAACGAAGAAGATCAGAATCTAGACTCCACCTTGCAAATTAGGTAATTACGAACTGGGTTTTTGCATAGGAAAGCGTGGGAAGAATGCAAACGCAGAGCAGCCACATAGAAAACCTTTGCCTACCTCGCGACCTGTACTCAGGAGATCAGCCCAAGAGATACGCGATGAACAGCTGCAGATAAGCGATGCAACTTCAAAGGATATGTCGGGCACGTGACGAGTTGTTGCGCTCAACCAGAGATGGCGAGTTACGATAGTACTCAGGATGCAGCGCCTGTCATGCGGGCGCCTATGTGCTCTGATGGTGGGTGCTGCAGCTCCGCACAGACTTTCCTTGCTAAGGCTCAGGGTGTAGGGTTGAATGGCGACTGTTGCAGAAGCAGCAGCGTGGGCAGAGAGGTGCAGCGTAGAGCAACAAATCAGGCCTGTTGTGCGAGCAGATGACGAGCAGGAGCGGGTAGAAGAGGTGCAGCGTAGAGCAACGAATTAGGCCTGTTGTGCGAGCAGATGACGAGCAGAGGAGCGGGTAGAAGAACCGCAAGATGGCGCAGCAGAAGAGTGGCACAGCAGAAGAGTGGCGCAGCGGAGGAGATAGCGGGCAAGAGGAATGCCATCAAGCAGGAGCTTCAACGTTGCTCTGATACCAAGTGTTGAAAATGGGGAGAAGGTGAGAGACACATGATTGGAGACGAGCTGAGGCATGAACTGATGTGGATTGATAGATGGGTAAAATCACAGCAAGTATATAGCCTCTTTTATAGGCTGGGCAAGCCTTATCTTCTCACACAGACACCTCATAGATGAGGTCATACACAAGAGAATCTAGATCCTATAATCTAGGTGAGGAATCACATCTACCACATGAGGTGGCACAAGTGGCCTCAAGACTCTTCACTCACACAACTATAGGACACTCCTAGGACTCTAGGACCACACACACTAGGACCACACACACTAGGACTCCGATTCCAACAGGAAGTTTGTATGGGCTTATGTAAATGAGTTGCAGCTTGATATAATGGCTAGCAAACATGTTCCAAGCTAAATACAGGGCACTTTTTAAGGATTTTGTGGGCTTCAGACATCCATTTGGAGGGGTTTTCTTGGGCAAAATGTGACCATCATGTAAATATCCTTGTACTGTTTGTCTTGCCCAAGTTGGATCCACAATTGACCATTTATTTGATCATAATTAAAGAGTTTTCATACGTGTTAATTATGGTCAAAGAGTTCTTTTAATGGTCAAAGATACTTGACTCTGGTCAAGTAAGCCTGACTTCGGTCAGGAAGTCTTGGTTTATTACCAAGAGGGTTAACTACGGTTAACCAGAGAACCACAGAGCTGAATACGGTCAGAGAGTGTTGACTACGGTCAACAAGACTTGGCATGCGCCAAGAAGGTTAACTACGGTTAACCAAGATGTGCCAACTTCGGTTGGAGAGACTTGACTATAATTAAGGCACCTCCACCCTTGGTCAAAGCCCCTTAATTATGATCAAGAGCGTTGACTTCGGTCAACTAGAGAATAAATATATTTGTTATATTTGTTATGTGTGCACATGTGTTCAGTGCAGACGCCCACCGTGACTAGAATTAGTCCACAGTGTGTTATTTGCATGCGAAGCGCTAACAATTAATGGGTGCCATGGTGGTGCGCTTTGATTAATTCTTGCAGGTACTAGGAAGAGTGACTTTCCTAAGCACTACGGGAGCCTACCAAGAGTCTAGGAGGTGGTTCACGTGACCAAGTGCTTCGAAGACTCCAGAGTTGCCCTTAGTGGCATGTAATTAGGAAAGTAAGTAGAAATTGACAAGTGGCTGGTTGCCAAGAAAGGGAGCCTAAGAGCTCGTGTAATGATTTCATTCATGTCTGGGATATGTATGAACAGCTCTACGCTGAACGATGTACTCCATCTTCTCTCAAGTAATAAAATCCTTCGGGGGGGTCCAACCCGACGATTGTCCTGGGCCCTAGTGTCTCTAAGAGAGAGGGAGAGTGATTGGGAGTATTATTGGCTGTTTTTTTTTTTACGAGCGAAAGGTTCCACAAAAAGCAAGTGGTGGATTTTTTTCTTAGGCTTGTTTGTTTTTGTAGCTCACTTACTTGGAGGGCATACACAGCATAAAAAGAGCAGCATGATGGCAATTTAGGTGCCAAGAACCCAAATTGCTAGTTTGGGTTGCTATTCGAAGAAACTCTGCTTTGTTCTATGTTGCAGTCATTATATCCTTGGAATTTACGGCTTTAGACGTGTTTAGGATCCTTGGATGCCCCCACACACACACAAAGTTGCCTTCTCCAAGTCGTGAATCTTCTACATACCAAGCAAGGTACCCTATCACTACGATTATAATTCCATTGATCCCTTCCTGTAATCACATCCTAGTAGTACCCTGACCAGCGAGATCATTTGCACTTGTGTTGCAAGCTTTCTTCTTGCAAAAATTATCAAATTCTAGAAAGAAAAATCGTCTTGCATGCTCTTAAACTGCAATTTTTGCTAGGAAAAAATTTCGGTTTCCAATCAACTGTCAATAGCTTACATGAGCTTCCATAATTACATAATGTTAATAATATGCCAAGAGATCATTGCTAGCAATGCCCTGCAAGCAACATCTCACGTATCTAAGCGCACACCCATGTGACTCATGATAACACCCAAGCATGTAACTCTTTTATGATAGAACAAACAATTTTCTTGCTTCTCCATCAACTGGCTGTCGTTGAAGGAATTTTTTGGTTTGCAAATTCATATCTTTGCAAACAGAACATTGGATTGGACCCTTTTGTTGACTTGCCTCCACACAAAACCATGTAAGGAACCAACACTTACATTGCTTTGCACCCACACCTTAGAGCCAATCTCAATTCAAATTGCTTTTGAAGAGCTTCCTTATTGGAGGTGATCCAAGCTCTATCATACTAAGTTGCTACTAACGTAAGTCCCATTCTTGGGGAACCGAGCTTGGTAGCGTGCCCTCTATCAAGTAAGCCCTATAGGAGGGGGTCCAGTAACTCATACCACCAGTTGTAGGTCAATCCATCAAGTGACCCAATAGTCTGAGGTCCATATTGACATACATATACATACATACATACATACATACATACATACATATATATATATATAGAGAGAGAGAGAGAGACAGAGAGAAAACCTCACATGAACTGAACTGAAAAAGGAGAGAAAGAAAGAACGATGTATTAATGTCTGCGAGAGGCCTCGTGGACCTATGGGACAAAGTACAAAGTACACCAAAAAGGGAAAAACTCACACAAGCCTCAATGGGCTGGAGCAAAGGGCGCTCTAAGACCCTTGCTGAGTACTGTGCTGATATAAAGAGCTCAATAGCTCGAGCAAAACCAGATACAAAACATATACTAACTGAAATAGGCTAAGAGCTGTCTCACACTGCGGTGGCGGAGGACCAAGAGAAATGCAAGGGATCTCAGGACAAAACCCCAAACCGTGCGGAAAATCTCTGCTGTATATAGGCCAAAACTGCTCCACACTGAGATGCTCCAACAAGTGAGGGAGGGGGCCTACATATAGGCAACCCCCCCCCCTCCAAGTCGGCTGGTCTATGGGCCGACCCCTACAGCCCATGGGGGCTGGCACACAGCCCTATAAATGGGCTCTCCCCAAACTGCCATGTGCTAGCCAGAGGTGGGCCAGCTCCTAGGGCCGACCCCCCTGCTAAAAATAGGGGCTGCCCCCCTGCCATGCTCTGGCCGACTAGACCGCCTCAGCCTGCAGCCCTGTAAAGGGGCTGCTAAGCAGCCTATAGGGGCTGAACCCCTGCCCCTCTGCCCGACTGGACTGCACAAGAGGGCCGACCCCATCCAGCCCTCTACAAGACTGCCACGCAGCCACATAGGGGAAGCTGAACCACCCTTCCTATAGGAAAAACACTAGGGCAAGGTGGCCGACCTGCCACCTCAGCCTATAAAGGTAAGGGTGGGTCTGCAGCTCCCCATCACTGCTCAGCAAGATGCGCCACAGCAGGGGCTCACATGTCGCAAACAGCGGACCCAGAAGAACCCCCAGGTGGGGCCTCCACAGTGGGCAGATCTGCCCTACCCTACTCTACCCTCATTGGGGGCGGGCACACCCACAACTAAGGCCCCCGATCAACCTAGCCTAACCTCTCATAGGGCAGAAGCAAGGCCCTCTCTCTACAACGTGACATCAGGAGACGACCTCCAACACCCCCTTTCAGCTCCTGGATGGAACATGATCTCCAAGGAGCTGGATGTGCTGCTCTAACAACTGGAGGAATCCGTCGTATGATGCTCCATTGCTGAAGACCACCACAGGTACTGTCGAAGAAGCCCCTCTTGGCACGAATCGTCTCAGCATGATCATTGGAAACCCGGTACTGCTGCTCCCACGCCACAGGAGCTAGGCATACTCCTCTAGTCTGGTACTAGTACAATGATCAGATTGGTACAACTTGGTTACAATAATCCAACTGATACTACCTGCGGTGCCAGGTATGCTTCCCTGCATGGGCACCTGTATCTCAGAGCTGGACAATTATCAAGGACAAATAGAATGCAACGTACTGAGAATATAGTTGGGACAGCAATGTTATGGACATGTCCTTGGAAGATATATGCTTCCCTGCCTAGAGGATCTCTTGCTGAAGTTTTTGTAACTTGTTGATGTGCTCCCGCATCGATGAAGACTTCTTGGGATCCAACAATCTCATCTAGACTTCCAAAGAGACCCTCTTCATGGGAGAGGTTCGACTGTACAAGGATGCCAAATGCTCCCATATGCTTTTGGCCACTGACATATGCTTCACGTGTTTAATCACCTGAGAAGTACAGTTTAGGAATATGAACAACCTTACCCTCACATTGACACAGTCCCACATTGTACAAGGATGCCCTACAAGGGGCTGCCCACCGAACATGCTCTGACCGACTAGGCTGTGTCAGCCTGCAGCCCTATAAAGGGGCTGCTATGCAGCCTATAGGGGCTGAAACTGAAACCCCCTGCCTATAGGCCAAACACAGGGCCTATAAAGGCCTCATAAGGGCGGGTCTGCAGCTTCCCCATCAATGCTCAGCAAGATACACCACAGCAAGGAGTGACACGTGGCAACCAGCGGGCCCCCTACCCTACTCTACCCGGGCACACCCACAACTGAGGCCCTCTATCTCTGCAATGTGACATCAGGAGATGTTGACCTCCAACATTCTATACAAAGAATCCATTCTAAATACAAGGGTTGTCCTAATATAACTAGCTTTTCCTAAAAGAGCACAGCTATTATAGCAAAAGCCCTCCCTAAGTGATCTAGATAGATCAATACATGTCCTTGGAGTCATCCTGTCTCAACCCTGAGCCAATGCCATCCGTGGTTAGACGATAGCTAGTCCCATCAAGGATGTAACATAAGGCACTGTAGTAAGTCCCGAAACTGAAAGTGAAGCACATGACTCACACTTGAAGGCATTCATGCTTTCTTTTACGGGAATTACTCCCCAGAATCAACCGAATCTTAGCCTTGGACAGATGCTTAACAATGTAGCACAATAAAAATCAATTCACTCATCCGTTACCACGAGATTACCTGACTTGATCAAGAGCTAAGCTGCATACCTCCAATTCTGCCTTGTCTTTCAAAGCCATATCCAATTCTTCCTTGAGCTCTGGCTGAGATTTTCTCAGAGCCTTAATTTCCCTAGCCAACACCCTCATCTCAGCCCTTACTTTAGCTTCAACGCTGTCTTTTTCTTTTTGCAGGTTTTCAAGTTGCTGCCTGAGCTCAGTAACCTCAAGCCTTGTCTTCTCTTTTTCCAAATCAGATGCTTTCAGTGTTTCTTCAATCTGCATTCTGGCCTCCTGATCATCTTACACAACCAGAAGAAACATTGAATAAAGAAATAAACAATTCTGTACATTCAAACTGCTCTAAAGGAAGGTGAATAGCTACGTGAAAACAGCATACCTGCTCTACTCGGGCCTGCTCAACAGCATTCATGAAACCAGTTCGAGCCTCCTCCAGCTCCCACTGAAGATTGTTGAGATTATCCCGCTCCATGGATACCACACGTAGCAATGTATCCCTGCTCTTTCGCTTAGTACTGTCGACCTCCTCCTCTAAGTCTCTAACCTTTAAAATAAACAGTCAAATTATTAAACTTTAACAAAACTGTGAAATCTCTCCATTTATGACAAGGCATTCATATGGCACCTTTGTTGCAAGAAACTCCTTGACAGCTGTTTCCTGATTCAATCGAGCTATCAAATCTTCCATATCAGCTTTTGCTGTACCAAACCTTCTTTGTAAATTGGTTAGCACTCTCCTCACATTTCCCCTCTGATCCATTGGCAATGACACTTGTACATCTTTGAGAATTTGTGTGTGGAAATTAGGCAAACTATCTGAGCTCTGGTTGCTGCTGTTGGGATGCTCCCATGGAAAACCATCCAAAGGCCCATCACCAGTGGCTGCAAAAGAAAGTTCACTACCTCGGGCAGAACTGACCTCACTTGCAATACTATCTATTGAGGGTCTTCGCCCATGCCATGCCCTTTCCTCATCTGTGCTAGAGTGCACAGGTTCCAGCTTTTGCTTAGTGTTGTTACTTTGCTCTGCCATGTCTGCCTCTGCAGTCGAGTCCAGTCGTTCAATGGCAAAAACATCATCTAATTCAATGGATGTGTTTTCTTCTCTACTACTGTCCAATACACGCTCATCAGAATCATGAGATTCCTGAGTCTTTTCTGTGGAACCATCTGTTTGCGCTACTCTCGAATCTTCTATCTCAATCTCTAAACCCTGCTGGTTTGTTTCCTTTCGAGTTTCTGACCCAGCTATCTCATGAGAATCACTGTTATATTTTGTCCCTGAAGTAACGACCGAGCTTATCCCAATTGATGGGACTCCAAGCTTCAAGCTTGGGTCAGCAGCAAAATTGGATAGCTGTGCTTCCTTGGCCACATTCATGGCTACACAAAACAAATATGAATATTAATGTCAACCTTGCAATTTCCATCTCTCTTTCATAGTACAAAACAAAATCTATCGAAACAAGTAACACAGCTGTGATCTGGAAATTCCAAGTAGAATATTAATTTTATACAATGTACAAGTTTGTAGAATATCCACGAGCACCTTAAATGCAACAAAATGACTGAATGTATACGAAGGAAGTAGTTGAATGACTGAATGTATAAAAAGGTTAAGGTAGTTAAGCTGTTCTCACTTTCTGTATGTCTTTCCCAAACCACGCTCAATCTTCTCTTGACATGCAAAACTGTTGATGGGCCTATATACATGGAATTTTCAGACTTCATCTATCACGGGGGCGTGAAATTCTAAGTACTTTAATGTACTACAAGACTGACAACTTTGGTTTTAAAGTCCAAACGTGGGCTTAATAATGTGTAATTAAACGCGGCATGGTGCCTAGCACATAAGCGTAATTAATCCCTAGGCCCAAAGGCATTCCAAGGAATTAAAAGAGTGGTTGTTGGAAAATGATGACGTGTCATTTTTAATGGGCCCCCTAGAGGACCATGTATAGAAACGGAAAAGAGAATGCCTTTGGATTGAGCATATGGGTTAAGTGCACTTATGTGATGGTGTTCCATGCTTGAAAGCCTTGCGAAGGCTCAATGAATTGGGGCTGCATGCTCAATTGCAGGGAAGATCTCCCAGATGCAACTTGTAATCATTTCACTGTGAAATATAAAGAAATACCGAAAGGGGCGCCACGGTGTTTGGGGCCAATCGAGTGCACTTGTCTATGTTTGTTGAGCAAGGGCATTCTAGCCTCCATCCCTTTTTCAGTGGTTTTGTTTGTGAACAAATGGGTAAATACCAAATGGTGATCATGCAATAGTTAATGGTTGTGATATATGTTGGGGTAAAGGCACATTGCCACCCCTTTTATTAAAGTTATGACACCTATGACTGTCTTAAGACAGTCATAGGGGAAAAAACCTAATCCTAATAAAACTTAAGAGTTTGTGGTGTGGCTCATCACTTCACACCCGCACATTTGGAGTCTTCTCTCTCTCACTCTCTCCCTCTTGTACTTCTCCCACTCACCTTCCCCCTTCAGCTGGTATCAGAGCCTACCCCTCCCTCTCTACCCCGGTCTACCCACTCCCCCTACCTTTTTGCCCTAGTGGCCAGCAAGGCAGCAGCGCAAGGCAGCGCGGGCTGCAGTGAGGCAGTGCGGGCAACAGCAGGGCGGCAGCGCAGCAACAGCTGCATCGGCAACGCAGGGTATCAGCGCGGGTTTGCAGCGGGGTAGTGCGGGCAGTAGCGCGATCTGCAGCGGATCTGTGAGCAAGGCAAGGCAGCGCCGAACAGCGCCAGCAGCTGCGAGCAGGGCAAGGCGGCGCGCATGCGTGGGCGCAGGCAGCGCGAGCAGAGAGGCGGCGCGCAGGTGTACGGACGTACGGTCGTCCGTACAGCCGTACGGACAGCAGTCGTCCGTACCGTACGGACCTCCGTACGGATTGCGATAGGAAGGGATCTGCAGCATTCTCCTTCGTCAGGGATCTGCGTCTATTCTCCTTCGTCAAGATTTGCAGCAAGAGAAGTACATTTTTCGAAAAAAAAATTTCTGAACCCTGCAGAAGTACAGCAGGTACACAGGTACTCTGCACAAGTACACTGGTACAAAAGTACAACAGATACATCAGTTTTTTTTGGGGAAAAAAAGCGAGGAGATTTGGACTTTTCCCGAGGTGCATTGTATTGCGTGAAGTACAGCAAGTACTTTTCTTTTATTTCCCTCCTGCTTGGAGGAGGACTTGTGCACAGATATCGTGATTTATGCATCTGACAGAGGATATATGCTTTTACTGGGTTTGAATCTCAGTTTACGGGTGAGCAGATCATAGGGCTTTTGCCCAGTAGTTGATGCTTTGTATGCCTTGAGGTAGTGTGGTGCCAGAGTGCACACATTTGTCTCGATTTCCGCAGTGTGGAGGTGACATTTTCTTGCAGGTCACATTTCTTGTGCAACACTCAAAGAACCTCAGTTGAGCCACGCTTGGCCAGGGCGCATCGAGTTTACTCGGTCCCTAACTGTCCATCGTTGACAGTGCTCAAAAGGTTCCTCATTGAGTGTTTGTACGTTGGAATCTGTGTATGTCATTTCTACACAGGGCAGTATTTGCATTACACTGTTAGTTGATTTTGTCAAAGAGATTTGCACATTGTATGCCTTATCCCTCATTGTTGAGGTTGCTTTCACTTGGTACAAGTGTCAGATCAAGGGGCTTTTGCCCAAATTTTGCTTGAGAGCACTTGGGTTACTGTCAGAGATCTTCAGATGCATTTTATTCCCTTGGCAGAAGGGTAATTGCTTGGGATTTATCCCATTTTCTGTTGCAGGTTTTGTGACAGGCTGAAGTGTCTCGAGCTCTTTTTTTTTTCGGTAAACAAAACAGTATATGCCAAGTGGTTTAGGCATATTAAATCAGTGCAATACCTCATCTGAGGTGGGAGAAGTGATCAGGACAGCAGTGCAGCAGTGTTTACAGCAGTGTTTTGTGCCCTGTCAGCTGATGATGCACTGTTAAAGCACTTGTGGAGCATCTGCAGCATTCTGAAATTACTGTTTTTTTTTTTTTTTTGGGCCTATTTGAGCACGGTACAGTGTGTCAGAAGGTACAGTAACTGGAGAGTCTGTTGTGCTGCAGATTTTCTGACAGTAAAAACAGCACTATTGTGAGTGCTCCTGGCTCTTGATAGAGCAGGTTTTTTCTGAGAAATCAGAATTTTATTTAGTCTTTTTTTTTTTACTTACAGGAAGTCAGGTACTTTCCTTATCTGATATGGCATCAGGGGGAAGTGAATCATCAATTCTGAACATAAAGAAGTTGGAAGGGGCACACAATTATGCATTATGGGCAGAACAGTGTTTGAATGTACTTCTGTTAAAGAAGATTTCTAAGCCCATAAGGGTGAAGGGTGTCAAGCCATCTAACATGGCAAATGATGACTAGGAAGAGCTTGATTTGTCCGCAAGGGCAGCTATCATGCTTACTATTTCTGATACTCTTGTGTTCAATGTTCAGGCTGAAAAGACCTCTTATGGCCTATGGCAGAGGCTAGCAGAGTTATATGCCCAAAAGAGTTCAGCCAGTAAGGTTTATTGGTTGAAGAAGCTGGTTGATCTTCGCATGAAGGAAGGTACAGCTATGACCTCACACTTGAGTGAGTTCAATGCCATCTTTACACAGCTTATTGCACAGGGATTGAACCTTGATGAGGAGTTCAAGGCTACTTTCTTGTTGTGTACCCTCCCTGAGAGTTGGGACACTTTCAAGACCACCCTGTCAAATTCGAATGTCACTCTTATGTATGATGATGTAGAGAGCTCTCTCCTTATGGAGGAGATGAGCAGGAAGAATAATGCGAGCAGCAAGTCTTCAAATGCCTTGCAGGTACAGGATAGAGGCAGGACTCAGCAGAAGGGCAGATCTGCTAGTAAGTCCAAATCCCGCAGTCAGTCCCGTGGTAAAAAGGATATTGAATGCTTTTATTGTGGCAAGAAGGGACATGTGAAGTCTAAGTGCTTCAAGTTCATACGGGATCAGAAAGCCAAAAAGGCTGAAACAAAGAATGCAGGCAGTGGAAGCAAAGGCAAAGGCAAGGCCAAGGTAGATGACTTGGATGCAGTGAATGTTGCAGCAGAGGACAGTGACAGTGACAGACATGAGGTATTATGTTCTTCTGTTGTAATTGCACATACCTTAATTATTGATGGCCATGACATGCACACCTGGCTCTTGGATTCAGGTGCTTCTTTTCATGTTACTCCTCATAGGGAGTGGTTTACTTCCTACACAGGTACTCATGGAGTTGTTCACCTTGGGAACAACTATGCATGTCAGATTGCAGGGATTGGCAGTATACAGATAGTGTTCCCTGATGGACGCACATTTATGCTTGATGGTGTTCGCCATGTGCCGCAAATCAAGAAAAATCTGATTAGCACTAGCTTATTGGATGACAGTGGTTACCACACCACATTTGGGGATTCCAAATGGGTGATTACTGATGGCCAGGTTGTAGTGGCTAAGGGTTTTAAGAGTGATACCTTGTACCCTCTTAATGTTTCCAGTGTGGGTAATCATGTTGTTGCCATAACCGAGCTGCCAAAGGTTTCATTGAGGCATAGCCGGTTGGGACACATGTCTGTTAAAGGAATGCAAGAACTGTCACGTTTGGGTTATCTGCCGTCTCTTTCTTTTTCAGATTTGCCTACTTGTGATCATTGCATATTTGGCAAGCATTCTGTGACTCCTCATAAGAGGAGAACTCCCCAGAATAGAGCACCGCTTGATCTAGTGCACACTGATTTGTGTGAGATGCCACAGTTATCACTAGGGGATGCAAAGTATTTCATTACTTTTATTGATGATGCCACACGCAGAGTGTGGGTCTATTTCTTGAAGCATAAAAGCGATGCCTTAGATGCTTTCAAGAAGTTTGTCGCTCAGGTTGAGAATCGGACAGGTCGCAGGCTGAAATGCCTCAGATCCGATAATGGGCGTGAGTATGTGTCACATGCTTTTGTGCAGTTTTGCGAAGCTAAGGGCATCAAACAGGAACTCACAGCCCCTCACAAGGCATCTCAAAATGGTGTAAGTGAGCGAATGAATCGAACTATTCAGGAGAAGGTTCGATGTATGTTGTCTTATGCTGCATTGCCCCATGGCTTTTGGGCAGAAGCCGTGCAAACAGCAGTTCACATTATTAACAGGTCACCAAACAAGGCTTTGGAGTTGAAAGTGCCAGAGGAGGTGTGGTCTGGCAAGCCACCCTCATATAAGCACTTACGTGTATTTGGCTGCGAGTGCTTTGCTCATGTACGCAAAGAACTGCGCACCAAACTGGAGCCAAAGTCTCTCAGATGCATCTTTATGGGTTATGGTGACAAAGGTGAAATGGGGTACAGGTTATGGGATCCCGTTAAACGGAAGATTATACGCAGCAATGATGTCATCTTTAAAGAGGATAGTGTACACAAGGAACCCGTGCAACCTGTGGAATACAGGAGGGTTATTTATGATGATGTTGGACAGCAAAGAATGCCCTTTTATATGCAGCAGCAGGCTGCTGCAGATAACCCTGTTCAAGAGGGTATACAGGCTGGAAATCAGCCAGATAATTTTGCCAATGATGCACCACTGGATATGCCAGCAGATGGGGCTGTAGAACAGCCAGATATGGTGGTACAGCCACCCGTCATGCATGACGAACAGGACAGCAGCCTAATCCGGAACATTTTGTTAGGAGGAGCACCCGTGTACAACGGCCTCCTGCCAGGTTTGTTCCAGGAGCCAATAATGTGGCTGATTTTATCATGCTGACAGATTGTGGTGAGCCTTCCAGCTTCAAGGAAGCTATGGGAAGAACAGAGAAAAGGAAGTGGGAGAAAGCCATGCAGTCTGAAATGGACTCTCTACTTCAAAATGATACATGGGACTTGGTGCAGCTACCTGCAGGCAGAAAGGTTTTGCCATGCAAGTGGGTTTACAAAGTCAAAGTGGATTCAAATGCTTTACCGAGGTATAAAGCCAGATTGGTTGCCAAGGGATTTAAGCAGGAGAAAGGTATTGACTTTGATGAGATCTTTTCCCCTGTAGTCAAGATGACTACTTTGAGAGCAGTGTTAGCTCTTGTTGCTCATGAGGACATGGATTTATGTCAGATGGATGTGAAGACTGCTTTTCTTCACGGAGATCTCCATGATGAGATCTACATGAGTCAGCCAGAGGGATATGCTGTTAAAGGGAAAGAGCAGCTTGTGTGTAAGCTCAAAAGGAGCTTGTATGGACTCAAGCAGACACCAAGAGCATGGTACAAGAAGTTTGATGCCTTCATGCAGTCTCAAGGGTATCATAGGTGTGAAACCGATCATTGCTTGTATACCAAACGGGCAAAGGATGGCAGTTTGATGCTACTCATTCTATATGTGGATGACATGCTGATTGCCAGTAAATCTCAGCATGAGATTAGTGCTTTAAAGAAACAACTGCATAAGTCTTTTGACATGAAAGACTTGGGTGATGCCAACCATATTCTTGGCATGCGGATTACTCGTGACAGGTCCAAGGGACTCTTGTTTCATGACAGGTCCAAGGGACTCTTGTTTCTGTCACAGAAGGAGTACATTGACAAAGTACTGCAGCGGTTTAAAATGGAGGGGGGGAAGTCTATTAGTACCCCGTTGCCTCCACATTTAAAACTCAGCAGTAAGGACAGCCCCAGATCAGATGATGATAAGGCTGAGATGGCCAAGGTTCCGTATGCATCTGCAGTTGGTTCTTTGATGTATGCCATGGTTGCCACTCGTCCGGATATTGCTTTTGCGGTGGGAGTCATCAGCAGGTATATGGCAAATCCAGGCAAGCGGCACTGGGAAGCAGTGAAAGGTGTCTTGAGGTATCTCAAGGGTACCAAAGACTTGTGCATATGCTATGGTAGGCAGGATGCATTGGTGCATGGTTTTACAGATTCAGACTATGCAGGGAATGCAGATAACCGGAAATCTACTACCGGTTATATTTTCACATTTGCAGGAGGTGCTATATCATGGGTGTCTCGGTTGCAGAAATGCGTTGCACTGTCAACCACTGAAGCTGAATATGTTGCAGCCACTGAGGCTTGCAAGGAAGCAATATGGCTTACTCGGCTGGTGGGAGACTTGGGCATTACAGGAGATATGCCAGTTTTGCATTGTGATAGTCAGAGTGCTATCATGTTTGCAAAGAATCCGGTTTTTCATCAGAAGACCAAGCACATAGATGTGAAATATCATTTCATCAGGGAGGTACTGGAAGACAAGTGACTTGAGCTTGTGAAGGTGCATACTGATGATAATCCTGCAGATTTGCTCACTAAGAGCTTGCCTACAGAGCGGTTTGCACATTGCCGCCACATCATGGGATTAGAATGAGACCACTCTTATTTTATGGTCTTGTATACAGTAACTGTATATTGCTGTAATTTTTATTCTTTTCTCCCCTCTAGGCATATTGGCCTTTAGGTGGGAGGTTGTTGGGGTAAAGGCACATTGCCACCCCTTTTATTAAAGTTATGACACCTATGACTGTCTTAAGACAGTCATAGGGGGAAAAACCTAATCCTAATAAAACTTAAGAGTTTGTGGTGTGGCTCATCACTTCACACCCGCACATTTGGAGTCTTCTCTCTCTCACTCTCTCCCTCTTGTACTTCTCCCACTCACCTTCCCCCTTCAATATATGCTTTGTGAGCTGTAAATAAGTGCTGAAGTGATTAAAGGTTTAGTTCCACTGCCCTCTGAGTGATTAGAGGCCGGTTCCATCATCTCCTTGGTGCATATTTATTATTAGCAGCAATTTTCTCTCCAGTAGCCAAAGAGAGGTGTGATTGATATTTTTAGGGCAGACCATAAAAATTGGCTATTGCAGCACCATGATGCTGATAACACATAAAAGTAAGAACTGCCCTTTCTTGAACACGGAATTCCTAATTGAAGGCAGGATGTATCATGGGTAAGCCTTACATATCAATGTCATCTCTATTTCTATGCCATCACCAGCATGCAACTGTCTTCCTGCAAAACTTTATAACCTTTGTATTGTGCTTCTGTCCTTCCCAAATTACTTTGTCTTTAGCAACTGTTTAATTGCCAAACATGATAAACACAACATGTCCCGACACAATTTGTCTACAGACATTTTGACATTATTCTTATAAAGTTAAGGTTCTAATTAATCTACCTATCCTTTAGAGCCCCTGAGAAAGTAATCTTTTTATTTATTTTGAAAAGATGAGTCATGCTGTTGCTCCTGAGCTCCTTCCCACCTCCTACTGCAATCTTCAACCTCACATCCTCTATTCCACCTATACCGCCCCCCGCCCCCCCCCCCGCTTACTCCTCCCTTTCTGCTCCCTGTCTGCCGAGATTTTACCACCCTCCCCAGGGTTCAGCTTTGCCTTCCCCTATCTTGTAGTCCCCCTCAGCATCCTTTAAACAGCCCCTGCTCAGTTTTGCACCATTCAAACTGGCTTGGGGCAGCTTTGACAGTCCTGAGGCCCTCCTCAGGTTTCTTTCTCTCTTCATAAGTTTCTGTCTCTTTCATCTCTCCTTCTCTCGCCATGCTTAACTGGCAAATCCTAACGGAGCTTTGTTTGACTTGAGGAAACTGCTTCTAGGAGGTGGCCCTCCCATTCTCACTAGAGGAGCTTGATTAGAAGCGTTCTTCATTCCCACCACCATTCAGACCTCTTTCCTCCCATGGACAAGCAACAGGTGCAGCATGACCTCCAAGATCGTGCAGTGGTGGGATGCATTGTTGGTCTCATGAGCAGACAAAGCCATGTTTGAGATTGGGTCCAAGCTGGACGAGATCGAATTGTTGGTCTCATGAGCAGACAAAGCCATGTTTGAGATTGAGTCCAAGCTGGACGAGATCGAATCGATCCATCATGTTGGCAAGTTCCAATCACGCTAAGAGAGCTAATCTTCCTGCATGTTTTCGTAGAGTTTTGGAGGCTCCTTCCATTACAAAAGCCTAGGTACTCACAGACAATGGAATACCAAAGGTAAATTGGATTGCTGAGGACCCAGATTTCCTTCCAAAATGCTTGAGAGCTTGACTGGTGGAGAGTTTTGCTAGGAGTTGTGGTCTAGGACTACAAGGCCAGCGCTTCATGGAGATGGGGCCATCTGGCCAAGGCCCGTCCTTGCTTTTCCAGCCACCCTCCCACAATGAGAAGGGAAGATGGAGACCATCCACCCTTCGGAACTAGACCTCAGCCTTTTTTCAATCACCCTCCTACTAGAAGAGGGGAGCACATCTTTCATAGGGACAACCACCACAAGCAAAATGTGGGCTCAAGTGGAAACAAGGACGAAAGGAAGATTAACAGAATGCTCAAAATCAAGCCCACAAGAGATAGAAAGAGAGATCAAAATGTCACCTACAATATATTGACTGCTGACCATCCCCTTCCACCTTCTCCTCTTTGAGACGGTATAGTGACGTCCCTCTCTCTGAAGATTACATCCCTACTAATGATTACATTGCAGGATGCAGGGTACATCTCAACATTTGCTCACTGCATGCAATGAAAATGCATTTCTCTGCTTTGCTGTCCAACTGCTAGCTTTCTTGTTTTGGAACATATAAATTGCACATAAGTGAAAAACTCTCAAACGCATGACACTTGGCATTCTGTTTTACCAAACTTCATAGAGTGGACACCCATTAAGTACATATGTAGTTGTAAACTCCATTTGTTGAGGAGTGTAGGAAGTGGTGAATTGTTACTAAATGCCACTCTTCCTGCAAAATCTTTGGAGCTTCCTGCCACACTCTCTCTCAAAAAGAACCTTGATTCAAGAAATGGAGAAAATGTCTCTCATTTCTTGCTCAAGAATCATCTATGAAAGTTAGGATACATTTCTTTTCACCAAAAGTTTCAATCTTCATATGCCCAACCAAGTCTACATGCACAAGACCAAGGGACGCTGGTGCCCTTTTGTCAAGTAGAGTACCACTAACCTTGACTTCCTGGAAAAACAAAAAAATGGGAGAGAGAGAGAGAGAGAGAGAGAGTGTTTATTCTCAGCCATCTAGCTGATTCCTCCCCTCTTGAGCGGTCAATGAGTCCAAGCATATTTAGTGTGAGGAAAGCTATAGGTTTACCGGAGGAAAGCTATAGGTTTACTTACCAATTTTTTTGTGCCCCTTCTTAGCCCTGGGATTAGGACTTCTTTCCTAAGAAGGGGAAGCTTTTACCTGAGATAGACTTCCTTTGTTTTCTTTGGTAGCAAAGGCCTTGCGTTGTAGCTTAAAGTCTCTCTCCTCTACCTCAACTTGAGGTAATTCTTCCTCAGAGAAATCTCTTCTAGCAAATCAATGACCATATTCTCTGCCATGTTGATGTCATCCTCAAAGTCTTTGGACCATCCCCGGGTTTTCTCAATGTTGCCCATTCCCCCTGCTCTACCTGAATCCACTCATCTGCTTCCTAGTCCACAAGGGCATCAAAACCTTCTTTGTTTCTAACGCTAACTCAACCTTCTCCTTTCCCTTATTTTGGGCAGAGAGGGAACGGATTTCTCTAGTTGAGGCTGATCGGTCTTAGGTAGCTCCTTAGGGACTTTGGGGACCCATTTTTCCCTAGGAACAAGTTCATCTTTGGTGCCTTCCACACCCATTTTTGGCTTCCCCCTCTTTAAGGGGCACTTTTTAATTGTGACTGTATAGCCCACATAAGAAACAAGAGTTTGGCAAGTTCATATAAACCAAGGGTTTTCTTTATAAATAGAGCCATTTCTATGTAAAATAACTATGGAATTCAGGACATCCGATGCAATATCTATCTTGACACAGACCTGCGGATTCCCCCTAGGATTAATAAAGTTTCCTTTCTCAACACCAACTCTCCCCCCCAAATCTTTACACAGTGCAACTGCCTGCTTACAAAGTGAAAGAGGTAGATCCGACAACTCCACCCACACTAAGGTGCACGTGGACGTAGGCTATCCAAAGAGAAAGTCTCAGCCCACCCTTCCAGGTACAACGGTTTGTTCCAAATTGTCCACAACCCCTTTTGAAGCACTCTCGAGGCCATATCAGCCCCCTCAAACAAAAATATGAAATGTCCTTTCCTCAGGAAGCGCACATTAGTGACTACAAAGCCTTTCTTTACCCAGTTTGTCCTAAACCACGTCTCGATGAAGGCAGCTGGAGGGCTCACCACGGGCGAAAACCCACAACAGTATGTGTTCTTCAAAAAGCAACCGAATCCACATGGCGGTAGTCATCAAGAAAAGCCATAACGGAGATACATAGAACAATAGGACTCCCCATCGCTTGAGCTGCGCTATTCATGGAATCCTCCGACTCTAGCTTGTGGACTTGCATTTCTTCCTCAATGAAATCTCCTTTCAGTAAAGTTTGTCTACAATCTCCTTGAGGAGACCGGACAACCTCCTATGTGTTTGTCGCTTCCTTCTCAGGGCTGCTGGTTGTATTATGGGTCCTTGCCAAAGGCACATTAAAGAAGCCTCCTCGGTTCGCTTGGAGCGCCGAAGCATAGAAGGACTCCACGGGTGGTCAGCTCATTTGTGAGCCTGGCATCTGCATCCTGACTCCTAGTGCCTCTGTGGGCTTCCTTCGAGTGAGCTTTTCTGTTAGGGAGCATACAAAATAAATTGTCATCTCTGATCCATTTTTCCCATGCAAGCTGTTAGTCCAAGTGGCTCAAAGTCCAAGTGGCTCGAAGTACAAGTGTGGGCTCTCCTCTCACCACTAATGGGAGGGGGAAATCCGAATCTCTCCCTAAACACTGTACACAAGTCAAGGTGGCCAAGTGAGGGTGAGGGGTGGAGAGAGCCGTCCCATCAGCGTCTTCCTCCATCCCTTTCCTCCCCCACTATGATCTAAGACTAGTTTTTTAGCAACCCCACTACATGCTTTGTCGAGTTCAACATACTTTGCTTGCACAGACCCTTCTGTTTATAACTTTCACAATTTCAACCTACGCATCTTCCCATAAACACAATCCTCACAAAAAGAAATATTTGGCTGTACTAGACCCAAGGCTTCCACCACGTTAAGCCTTCTTAGTGCACAAAAGGCTTTTGGGATTGACGTGAGCCATCCTCTTGCCAAATATCAGTAGTGAAATCATCCCCTGTGAAATCTAACTGAAATCGTCCCGCTGGTTTTCAACCTTCTTGCTTGTGCTATCTTACGACAGTTCATAAATTACAGCAAAAACACTCTCAATTGCTCTCCCTCTCTACAGATACACTAGGGCCCAGGACAATCGTCGGGCTGGACCCCCCTGAAAGTTTTTATTCATCAGAGAGAAATTGAGTACATGAGTTCAGCGTGGAAGCTGTTCATCACCAAATCCGAAACGTGGATTTTCCCATTACATGAGCTCTCAGGCTCCCCTTCTTGGCAACAAGCCACTTGTCAATTTCTACATTACTTTCCTAATTACATGCCACTAAGGGCAACTCTAGAGTCTTCGAAGCACTTGGTCACGCGAACCACCTCCTAGACTGTTGTTAGGCTCCATTGCGCTAAGGAAAATCACTCTTCCTAGTACCTACAACAATTAATTAGAGCGCACCACCATGGCACCCATTAGTTGTTAGCACTTTGCATGCAAATAATACATTGTGGACTAACTCTAGTCACGGTGGGTGACCCCACTGAACACATGTGCACACATAACAAATATAAAAATATATATTTATTCTCGGGTTGACCGAAGTCAACGCTCTTGATCATAATTAAGGGCTTTGACCAAGCTCCTCATAGGTGTGAAGTCAACAAAATGGCCCTCCAGTGCTCTCTTCTGAGGACAAAGATCTTCACTTGTTGTTTATATTCCCAGGACGGCTAAAGTGTAATCTGAACAAGCCCTCTTGCTAAACCAAAGGGTCACCACCAAGATCACGTTCCCAAGAATAAAGAAAACAAAACGTTCAGCTACTAGCGGGGGAGAGCAGCAGCCCTCCAAAAAAGCCCCACCAAGAGGAGGCTAGAGCAGGAAAAGAGTCATGTTGTAGTAATCCACATAGCACGCCAGCCCAGCCGGTAGACGACCAGCAGGGTCCAAAAAAGACCGCCACAATCCGAACATCACCAGCTTTGAGGAGAATCAGCTCATCTAGCAGAACTACTGACAGAAAGGGAGGGGGCACTCCTTCGAACCAAGCTGTGCAGAGCTAGGCCAGGGGAGGCTGCACGGGGACAATAGCAGCCAACAAAGGCTGCCGCAAAGCAGCATGGCAAGCCAAGAACATGTGCCGGAGCACACAGTGGCAGAATGTGTGATGGGACGGCCAAGAAACAGACAGGGGGTACCATTATGGCTTTCTCCAGAAAGAGGCTAAACAATAGCTACTCAATTCACAAATCTTCCTACAAAAAGCCTATATCTAGGAAGTGAAAAAAACTCTCCTTAATAGAGAGCAAAAACCCTCAAACATCAGATCCAAAAGGAAAACCATGTTTGAACAGATACAAGCCTCTTGAAATAAATGATTTGCAATCCATCAGATCCAAAAGCTGAAGCATATACCTAGATGAATCCAGGAACATTCCCAAACTCATCCTCTAAAAACACAACATAGTGCAGTTTCAATCTCACGATAGTCACTCATAAGATTGAAAACCATAAACTCCATCACGCATAGCAGGGACTAGCTACTATGACATCCCCACTAACATCATCAGCGCCCAAAAGCTGAAGCATGTATTAACCGATACTAACAACACACTTGAAAATTATTAGCAATCAGATCGGATAACCATACCTGCCCTAGCTGCAGCCTCCAATTCAAAAAATGCTGCTACTGGAGCACTGCGTGCTACATCAATGTCTGCGAGTAGCTTGGCCAGCCAATCAACCAAAGCCAGCCTTCTCTGCCAGATAGAAAGCACAACAGTTAGATCTTTGATCCCGCCAAAAAGACATACATATAAATCTTTCTTCAACGCAGATTAGTTTCCCTAACAGCTCCAACAACATCCAACATTCACCTCTTTGTTTTTAAAGCAGAACACATCACCCCAAAGGCAAAGACTGTTGAAAACATTATCAGAATATATCTAAATGAATCCAAGAACATGCCCAAACTCATCCTCTAAAAACACAACACAGTGTGTAGATTCAATCTCATGATAGTCACTCACAAGGTTGAAAACCACAAACTCCACCACGCATAGCAAGGACTAGCTACCATGATGTCCCCACTGACATCATCAGCGCCCAACAGTGGGTGTAGACCATAGTATAAACATATACTCTCACACATACAAATCCTCACACCCACACATACTTGAGCATCCATTTATACAAAGGTCTTCATACTAAGTTTCAGTCGGCACAAGGGTAGACTCAGCCGTGACAACTGACAAGGCTAATCAAAAAATAGTCCACATTCTCTTCATTCCAGCTACAACTGCTTGTGAAGACTGTACGATTTCATTTTAGACGAGCCTCCAAGAAAAAAAATGCTTTATACCATCTAGCTCATAGGGCAACACACCACTTAAGATAGAAAGAATTTATCGTAATATCAGCGGGCCGCAACATGGATGAAAACTTCACAAGGTGAAATTTGCATGTTCGCTAATACGGCAGAAGCATATACCTAGACGAATCCAAGATCATGCCCAAACTCATCCTCTAAAAACACATCACATAGTGCAGTTTCAATACCATGATAGTCAATCATGAGGTTGAAAACCACAAACTCCATCACGCATAGCAAGGACTAGCTACTATGAACATCCCCTTGGCATCATCAGCACCCAACAGTGGGTGTAGACCGTAGTATAAACATATGCTCTCACACATTCAAATCCACACACCCACGCATACTTGAGCATCCATTTATACAAAGGCCTTTGTATTGAGTTTCTGTCGGCGCTCCGGAGGGGTAGGGCAGACTCAACTGTGCCAAACGATAGCAGTAAAGGTGAAGGCTAATCAAAAAATAGTATTCATTCTCTTCATTCAAGCTACACCTACTTGTGAAGACACTACGGTTTCATTTTAGTCTCTCCCAAATGAGCATTCAAGCAAAAAAAATGTTTTATACCATCTAGCTGACAGGTCAACACACCACTTAAGATAGAAAGAAGTTATCTTAATATCAGAAATATCAAGAGTAACAATAAAAAGAAATGCAACACGCCACAATTATAGATTGAGAAGGCCACAATTATACAGTGAGAAGGCTAGGGAAAATAATGGTTTTAAAACTAAAAGTCCAAACCTACAAGTTTTTGCTCCAACTTTCTAACCTTCTTGCTTTCTCCTTAAAAACATACCATATTTCAACAAAGTTTCTTTTTTAGTGTTCTAAAATAGTCACCCCTCTTATTCTACCCCAGAGCCATCACCAACTTTCCCAAGGCTTCTTCTGAATGCGAATGTGATATGATCCTGCATTCCTTAAATTTATTTTAAAAATCATTGTTTATTTTTGTTTTATTTTATTTTTATAGGGAGCCAAGGGGGTCATCAGAGACTGTGATGACAACTGAGAGGCATAATTACAGCAAAAATTGTTACCCCAATTGGGTCATTTCAAACAGTAAAATGGCATTGGTGAAAAAGTCCAGTGCCCCCCTCCCTTCAAAAACTGGTCGGCTCCATCAAGATAACCTTCGCTTTATCACCAGTCTCTTTCACACTTCAGCAGACACCCCTCCGCTCCCACAGCTAGTACTTCATCCCTACCACTCTCCATGAGACTTGCCCACAGCCCCCTCAATTCCTTACACCTCTGTTTCTTGCAGGCTACAGCAGCATCCCCTTTTGAAAGACCACTTTGGATATAGAGAAGCCAAAAACTCATGAGACGTACCTACAGTCTCCCTCAGTTCTCTGTCAAGGGCCAATTCAAAAATGGACAAGCCAAAAGTCTCTCAAAGCAGAGTTGTCACTAGTACTTTGTTAATTTCTTTAGTGAGCAAGGGCATATGTAAGCTCTCCCTTCTTGCACTCCACACATATTTACTCTCATAGTCCATTTTGGACTTCTGAAGATGTCAATAAATGTCTCTCTCCTTCCACATAGCCCTTTCCCAGCCCTATCCCATCTACATACTAGCATTACGACTTTGACCACCATCTAGATCATATATATGGGAACCACTTAGCCACATTACTACTGCGCATCGATACCCAGCAAATGTTTGATGACTGAAACCTTAACCACACCCCTAACTCATCTCCCAGAATGAAACACAGCTGCTAGAGTCAATGTCAATTCACACCTTGGAAACAAGCCCGGAACTGGCTGGAAGTTCAATTGCGGCAAGCAGGATGAATCGTAGCACTCTGGAGCAAATCACAGATCGGGATAGATCTCGTTTGGAAGCTGAAAACTCCGGACAGCGCGTTAAAAACTCAAAGATGAAGCTAGTAGGTGGATCGCTGTAGAGAGAGAGAGAGGATGGGAGAAGGGAAGAGGTAGAACAAATACACAGCACTAGGAACCAGAAATAAGGGCTGAACCCCGCTCCCCCCCCTCCCCCCGAGAAGGTCTTTATTGTAATAGAAATCTCTTTGTACAAGGCAGCTCATGTGGGAACAGAGTCTAGATACAATTTTCAATACAAATTGCATATACCTAGATGAATCCAGGAACATTCCCAAACTCATCCTCTAAAAACACAACATGGTGCAGTTTCAATCTCATGATAGTCACTCACAAGGTTGAAAACCATAAACTCCATCATGCATAGCAAGGACTAGCTACTATGACATCCCCACTGACGCCATCAACGCCCAACAGTGGGTGTAGACCATAGTATAAAAATATGCTCTCACACATACAAATCCACACACCCACACATACTTGAGTCCATTATACAAAGTCTTCGTACTGAGTTTCTCTCGGCACTCCAGAGGTGAAGGGCAGACTCAGCCATGATGAAGGCTAGCACTAAAGGAGAAGGCTAATCAAAAGGTAGTCCAAAATCTCTTCATTCAAACTACAACTGCTTGTGAAGTCTAAACATTTTCATTTTAGTCTCTCCCCAACGAGCATCTAAATCTAAATCTAGCTGATAGGGCAACGCACCATTTAAGATAGAAAGAATTATCACAATACCAGCAGGCCGCAACTTGGACGAAAACTTCACAAGGTGAAATTTGCATGTCCGCTAATACGGCCGAAGCATATACCTAGATGAATCCAGGAACATTCCCAAACTCATCCTCTAAAAACACAACATGGTGCAGTTTCAATCTCATGATAGTCACTCGCAAGGTTGAAAACCATAAACTCCATCATGCATAGCAGGGACTAGCTACTATGACATCCCCACTGACGTCATCAGCGCCCAACAGTGCGTGTAGACCATAGTATAAAAATATGCTCTCACACGTACAAATCCACACACCCACACATACTTGAGCATCCATTTATACAAAGTCTTCGTACTGAGTTTCTGTCGGCACTCCGGAGGTGAAGGGCAGACTCAGCCATGATGAAGGCTAGCACTAAAGGAGAAGGCTAATCAAAAGGTAGTCCAAAATATGAACTAGGCCAACCAACTAGAAAGCATGTGCTTTCTAAAAGCTGGGCCTGCTTTTCTCACCTAAAATAGGCGCTTTTCTCTAGAAAGTCGAGCTTTCTCCAATATCTTGGGCTTTCCCAAAAACAAGTGCTTTTCTCCATTGAGTGGGATGCCTTTAATGCTTTTAGCTCAATGGGCCCTTCGTTTATTGGGAAGCCACTTGTCTTTTGCTTTTTTCCTTCATAAGTGGGGGAATTTCGCACTCTCCAAGTCCAGCATCTCGCACAAACAATCACCAACACTTTGACCCATTAGAGGTTAGCCAAATGCCTGCATTCTAGTTCTTGGACTAATCCTAGTCCCATGTGGGTATCCCCACAGTGTTATTTAACCAATGCAATGTAAAGAAAAATAAAACTTGTTCTAGTTACCAACGTCAACTTTCCTTGACCGAAGTCAATCTTAGAGATTTCTCTTTATTTCTTGGGAGAAGTTATAAACTTGTGACACCACCCTCGGCTTCTAAACAATTGACCTCAACTGAGAAGCTTCTTGGCACAATTTACCTACGTGATGCACAATTTGTTCTAGCTGGAAGATCTCCTCCATTCCTTCCACCTCTCGTGGTTCTTCTTGAACTAGTTCAGTGGGCTCTAGTCCTTGATATTTCTTTAAAAGACTCACATGGAAAGCCTTGTGGATCTTTCAATTCTCTGGCAATTCTAGTCGATAAGCGACTTCATTTATTGGCTCACTAACTCGAAAAGGTCCATAGTACCTAGTTGATAATGTTGGATATGCCTTTTCTTTTCCTTTAATCTTTCTGAGTCTGGCTTTCTTACACTTGAGAAGTACCCAATCCCCTTCTTGAAGATTTAGGTCCCCTCTGTGCTTGTCTACTGCTCTTTTATGCTTTTCTTGAGATCTTTGGATGGATGTCCGTACTCGAGAAAAGTTGTCTCAAGGTCTCGAACATACTCATCGGCCGCAAAAATCTTCGTCTTGAGCATAGGTGGCAATCACCTTCCCATAAATCACTTCAAAAGGGGCTTTTCCTATGGAACTACTGGGGGTGAGAAGAAGAAGGAAAATCTAACTTTGTCCCCAACTTATCAAATAAATCTCTCCTAAACAAGCTATTCATTCAAGGTCTTGGTTAATTACTATTGTCTTAGGCAGCCATGGTGCTTGAAAATCTGTACCATTAATAACTTTGCCATGTAGTCCGCTTTAATACTCTTCTTGACAAGAATGAAATGGGAGCTTGCTGGCTAAACCTGTCAATAATAGTCCAAATCCCATCATTTCCATTCCTTGATCTTGGTAGATCAAAGATGAAATCCACGGCTACGCTTTCCCATGGAGCTTGAGGCACTCAAAGTGGCCTCAACAGCCCTGGGGTCTTTTGTTTGCCATACTTTACTTTTTGGCAAGTAAGATATTCCATCACAGACTTATGGATGTCTTTTCGCATACTTGGCCAAAATAAGTACCTTTCAATAGCTTGAGTCGTGGTGGAGACAACTCAATGACCTGCATAGGGTGGTGCATGAGATTCTTCCAAGGGTCACACACAAATAATCGTCCTTCACGAGATACCCATCCTTGAGAGAATACGGGCTGGTCGACTAGCCTTGCATATTCTCAATGATTTTTCCAAAGTATGGGTCTTCCAAACACTGTGATAGGCTATGGTGACATTATTCGCTTGAGGCCTCCTAGAAAGAGCATCCACCACTCGATTATGTGCTCCTGGGGTATGAAGAATCTGAAAACGGAATATGGACAAAAAGTTTACCCATTTCATATGCTTCTCCAAAACGTTAGTTTGAGTCAAGAAATACTTGAGACTTTGATTATCCGTCTTAATTGTGAAATCAGCCCCTAAAAGATAGTGTTTCCAAATAGTAAGAGCATGAACTACAGCCAACATCTCCTTCTCATATATTCCCATCTATCTCTCAGCATCCATAATCTCCTACTTTCAGAGACAACCACATGCCTGTTTTGATGAAGAGCAGCTGCAACACACTCTCCACAAGCATCGCAGTCCACATCAAAGGGCTGATATAAATCAGGAACAATAAGAATCGGCTCCGTGGTTAGCTTCTCCTTAAGAGTGTTGAAGCTGTCCTTTGTCACTCTCCCCATCTGAAAATTGCATCCTTAAGAGAGTTAAAGCTGTCTTTTTGTGAGGTCATGTAACGGGGCTGCAATATCAGTAAAATGTCTGATAAACCTTCTATAGTAGGAGCAAAGTCCCACAAAAACTGCAGACTTCATGCACTGTTTTCAGCTTGGGCCATTCTTGGATGGCTTTGATCCTTGCAGGATCCATTCTTATTCCATCTTTGGAGATGATGTGTTCAAGGTAATGGATTTCATCCAAAAAAAATTTACTTTTCTTGCCATTTATAAAAAGCTTATTGTCTCTGAGTTCTTAAAACACAGTGACTAGATGTCTTCTATGCTCCTCTTCTAACTTTGAAAAGACAAGGATGTCATCAAAGAAAGTACCTATAAAGTGTCTCTGAGGTCGAAAAATCCGGTCCATCATTCTATTGAAAGTAGTTGGAGCATTTGTTATTCCAAAACGCATAACCAAGAACTCATATAACCCAAAATCCATCCAAAAAGCTGTCTTATAAATGTCATGAGGATGATTCCTGATGTGATGGTAACCACTCTTCAAGTCAATCCGGCTGAAAATAGAGGCTCCCTTTAATCTATCCAACACAACATCACTCTGTAGGATCAAGAATCTATTCTTGACGGTCATCTTATTGAGGGCTCTATAGTCCACACACATCCGATAAGATCCATCCTTCTTTTGAACCAATAACACAAGTGAGCAAAAAGGAGAAGGACTAGGTCGAATGAGTCCTTTGGGCAGCAAATCATGTATATCTTCGGGCCGCTTGGGAGGTCACTCCCTTGGAAAAGGATCTAGAAAACAATCTTTAAAAATATCTCGAAACTGAAATTTATCTCTGTCCCATAGAACCCAAAAAAGGCAAGAGGACTCCTTTGCCAAGTGATGTATCTCGAGACACCCCTCCAACACATAGAGTTTCATGTTCTATACAAAGGGCTAGCATCCAAGCTGGTTTTCAGAAGCAAGCAATGGCAAAGGCAACTACAGACCTCAACTGGTTCTTCATACAGTGTGCCATTCCCTTTCATGTGGCCAAGATAAAACAATGGAGGAAGACTGTAAGGGCCATTAGCTGCATTGGATGCGAGTGGGAAGGCCCTTCATCTGAGGCTCTGCAAGAACGAGAGCTCAAACAAGAAAGAGCATGCTGGGAGTTTTGCCGGCACACAATTGTGCACTCCACCATGCACTAGCCGTGTCGGTGAGATGAAAACTCACCATGCGAAAGTTGGAAAATTTTCAGCACCAAAGGTCACATCAAATTGGTGTATAAACTTCACAGCTTTGTTCAAGTGTCCATGGGTTCAGTCATAAGTGACAAAGCGGACTGACTTACCTCCTCTGAACTTTTTCGCTTTCAGTGCCAAAGGCTTTTCTGAATGCTTCCAATATGAAGATGTAGAGGAAGCAACTTGTGCTAGAACTGGTAATAGATGACTTTCTTGGGTGCTTCTTAGTTTGAGAAGTAGATCTCCTTCAGTTTCCTCTTGGGCGTGGACTCCTCCCTCTCTCTCTAGAACTAGGGCGATATCGGGAAGTTACTAGACTAGGGGAATGGCACCCACGTACTTCCTTATGAATAATCACATGCTTAGACACGTGTGGGCCTTCGAAAAGATGCTGAATCGAAAATTCCAACTCTTGGATTTTGTTCTTTACAAAGCCTTCATTAAGATCATCATTAAGTTATACAGGTCCCTTCATCTGATTGAGCCATTGGGAAGCTGAACTTCCATGTTCTGAAACCATGACGTGCGAGATGAAAAATCAGACCCAAACTGAATCAAGTGGCTGAGCCTAAAACAACGAATTGCAAAACCCCACTCCTCTCAAGGAGGTAAACGCTTACGGGTGAAGATGGGAGCTGGCCCAATGCACTATGAAGTAAGGGTGGGAGTGGATTTTGGTTGTATGATGCAACCAGTAGTCCAGAATTCACGTCCAGTCCAGGATTTGGGCAAGTAGAACTGAAATGTAATCAATATAGTGTGCAAAAGCCCTTTCTCCAAAATCTTGGGCTTTCCCCCAAAAACAAGCGCGCCTTAATATTTTTAGCTCAAGTAGGCCCTCCATGGACAGGGGCACCACTCGTCTTGTGCTTTTCCCCTTAAAAATTGGGGGAATTCAGCACTCTCCAAAGTCTTGCACCTTGTACAAACAATATCCAACACTTTACCCCATTAGAGGTTAGCACATGCATGCATTCTGGTTCTCGGACTAATCCTAGTCCCTTGTGGGCATCCCCACAGTGTTATTTAACCAATGCAACACAATCTACAGAGGAAAATAAAACTTGTTCCTAGTTAACCGAGGTCAACTTTCTTTGACCGAAGTCAATCTTAAATATTTCTCTTTATTTCTTGGGAGAAGTTACAAACTCGTGGCAATGACAAAGCTTGATTCCTCACTCATGTCATCCCACACAGCCACACAGCAACTGTTCCCTACTCGCTTCATTATCTCCCAACTAAAGGAAGGCTTAAAAATGGTAAAGCCCAAGACCATGAGCACCTCCTAGCTCATGGTTGGGACTTAGCCAACTCATTTAATAATGCTCTTTGTACAAGTGTCCCCAAAGCTTGCACCATCAATATCATAGTACCGATCCACAAAGCAAGAGACCCTATGGATACTGGCAACTATTGAACAATCATGTTAGGCCAGGGTATATGGAGAACAATCATGTTAGGCCAAAGAATATGGATCAGCACTTGAGATACATATAAATGAGCACAGCGATTGGGCAGGCATGCACGCGACAAGCTACTCCACCTTACACCATATCTTTACCCTTAGAATCCTTATTGAGAAGGCCAAACAATCGGAAGCAAAAGGTTTATTGCTGCTTCTTTGACCTCTACAAGAATTTTGAGTCAATTTCACAAGATCGCATCATTTCAGATCTACAAGAATTTTGAGTCAATTTCACAAGATCGCATCATTTCAGATCTTCGGTCGGCATTAACCACACATGTCCTATACTCCATATGTAACCAGCCTCAAGACCAACAAGAGGGTGGTAGAACAACTAACCAGCCATAAGCCTTCACATTAAAATATTCAGCAAACACTTCAGACACAGATTGGGGGAAGCTAGAGTGCTCCTGCTCAAGTACAAAGACACAGACTCACCCCAAAGCCTTGGCGCCCCTTTCGGTATTTCTTTATTAATTGGAGAGTCCAGCAAATAGATTACACAATGAGCGCAATCTCACTCGCATTCAGTGCTCTTCCCACTCTCAATAGGCATCAATATCACAAACATTAGCCCTGCGAGGCTCTACTCTCACACCCATGTACCCATACACATCCATTCTCAGTGCAAACACTTGCATTAAAACCTGGGAGCTGTTACTAGCAGCCCATACAGGACCACACACTCCCCAGACAACCACAAGTGTCCACTGACTCACTGGAATACCCAAAGAATGGGTGAAAGCATAACTGATCTTCCCATAATGCTCAGAAGCAGGAACATACTGTGCAAGCATTCATTGTGAACCATCCTGCCAAGCAAGACTCTCCAAAAACACAGCCCACTGCTCATGGGCAATCACTAGAAGCCATGAGTGCACCCTTTACGAGCCAAAAGCTCAACCAAGCTCATTCATGAGCTAATTGCACACCATTTATGGACTCAATGCATAACCCTGCCAAGCTGGAAGTCCTTCCATTCAGCCACTTTGGCAGCAGCCCATACCAAATGCAAGTGAGTGGGTGTTGTACAGCCCGTACAACCTCACCTTACCTTGCAGCCCATGGCCATCGAACCGCCAGAAAACCCCATCCGTACAGCCCGTACCAAAAGCACCTTCTCACTGCATGTGGACTGTCCGTACAGTCTGTATGGCTGTACGGCAGGCTGACACCCCCATGTGCTGATCCATACCGTGACTGGTTTCCGTACTGCAAGTCGAGGAGAGCCCATGGCGCCGCCGTCTCTATCCCGTCAATCGATCCTCCTCTTTCAAAAACTCACGCCCTTGTGACATACCCCTCTCTCCAACACTGGTACATTAACAATTCAGCAAAAGTGAAGCTAGCAGATTGGGAGCTAGAGTGCCCCTGTACCAAGACAAAGACACAAATTGGCCCCAAAACCTTGGCGCCCCTTTCGGTATTTCTTTAATTAAGTGAGAGGCCCTGAAAAACCAGGCTACATAAAGGATACATTCTTCCCAGCATCTGGGGCATTCCACATCCCATCGGGCATTCACATACCCTGCATAGCCTTTACTGTTCACTGCTCTCATTAACCCTAGTAATAGGCCTCCATTCCTATTCCAAAGAGCTTGCACACCTGTCACTAGTAACCACACTTCGCCACACAGTTCCCCATAGCTGTCACTAATGCCCAATTAGCCATCCATCTGTTCAATGCAGAGAAAGAAAGCATACATAAGCTTTCTCAACTTTCTAGGACTGCCACTACCTATAGTCTCTCACCCTATGGGCAGCACATATCCTGATACATCAACTTGTTTCCCATGAGAGAATTAGATCACAACATAGCAAACACTATGGCAGTCACACCTGTACTATCCCTCTCGGGTTTCCAGTGATACTTTCCATCTCACGCATGGATTCCCGTGTACCAACGATGTGCCATCTGCCTAGCAATCACTGCCTGCATGTGACATATCTCCCGGAGAAACCAAAAACACATTCCCATACGGAACATGTTACTTGCCAAAGCCTGCAATAAGATACACAATGAATTCAATCATACTTGCATTCAATGCATTTCCCTCCTCTTAGTAGGCATCAGTATCCCAAGCATTGACCCTGATGGGCTCTACTCTCACTCCTAGTGGCAATAGGCATCCATTTCAATTATTACACCTGCATGAGGCTCGGAGTTGTTACTAGCAGCCCATACGGGGCCACACAACTCCCCTCACTGCCTCTGGTGTCCAATGATCCACTGAAAATACCCAAGCCATGGGTGTGTGTGATCTGCCCACAACCTTAAGTGCATGAACCAGTTCTGCAAGCATCCACTGTGAACCACTGTGCTGACTGATTCTCTCCACGATAGTCAACAACAAGGGAACCACCTTCGCGAAGAATCACCAACTCATTCTGAGCAACTGGAAGGCATTGAACCTAGGCCACACACTTACATGGAACCCTTCGTAGAACTGGAGCAGCTGGCAGACTGTACCCGTCCTACGATATTCCGTACCAGCCCCTACAGTGATCCGTACATGTGATGCTCACAGTAATTCGCAGTACACAGTTACCAGCACAGCCCGTACAGTCCGTATCAAAGCATCAGCCACCAACCAGCCCGTGATCCATGTGGTCAGCCTGTGCTCCTAAACACTATCCACAACCAGCCCCCAAAGCCTTGAGGTCAGCCCAAGCTCTTGAGAAGCCAATTCCCGTCAGCCCATGAGCGCTCAACCAATCCCGTCGTGATCTCTGCTCTCTCTTGGTGATCAGCTCATGCTCCCAGTCAACGGTCTCCCTTAGCTTGTGAACCATTCCCGTATATGATCCCGTCGACCCCCTTATGTGATGCTTTTCTCTGGATCCTTCTATTGGCAACCTTGCCAATTCCATCAAGGCATGGGGAAATGCCACGTGGCACTCCCCCCTTCATTTGCCCCATGCTCCCCTAGTGGGACCCTTTTAAAGCCGAACCAATGGCCAACTTTTGGATCCTCAGGTTCTTTGCCCCCTTCTTGGTCCAAACCACAAAATTCACCCTAAGGCACAATTGCTAGGTCTTTAGCACATCAAGCAACCCATGCCCTCGCTCCTTATTTTCCCAGGGTCCTGCCCAAATGCAAGCCGACATGCATGCGCCAAAAATCACGCCCTCGTGACAGCATACACTATTTGGACTCTACATAGATGTGTTGGCCTCATTAGTGGACACTTTGGGAAGGCAAGGATCAGCACCAGCAATGTTGGCAATGTGTTCCTCTGAGGTATCTTTGGTGATATTTATGTGACCTTGTAAAAGACGGTTGTGACATGTCCCAGCACTCCTAAAACCTCTGATCTACAAGCAAACACAAGAACACACACACACAACGTGAGAAACTGAGCACGCTGCTCACCACCCAACCATGACATCTACGGGATGTGATCCCGAATCAGGAGATGTCCCCTCCGAGCCACGAGCTGAGCTACTGGCACGAACTCCCAACCAGATCCAAACCAGCCTGGTGTCCCATACCACCAAGTGGCGCTGTGAAGCCTGGGATCTGCTACTGGGCCTTGGGCTACGCTAAGATGCAAGCGCGTGTCCGCGACTCAATCCACGATCAAACCTAGCACCTGGAAATGAAACTTGCTCCCATCGGCTCCCTTGAGAACTGAACCCCTGGGCCCCTTTTATAGACTCGGGCCCCAAGCGCCAAAAATAGCGAAGACCTCTAACTGGTTCGTACCCTTGCAACTCAACCCGAGAATCAAGCCTGCCTAGCTCTAAGCCTCCCCAGGCTACCTGAGCTAGTCTTGTGTACCCAGTACACGTCAGATACCAATCCGTGCACATGACATACTTCCCCTCCTCTAAGAACTCACTCCTTAGTTCGCTAAAAAACCCGGAAATGTTCTTTGGAGGTTTTGTAATGTCTCCCATGTTGCATCCTCCTCAACACGATCCTTCCACTTGATCTTGTATTCCGTGATAGATCGATTATGAATCTGTCTGTCACGAAATTCAAGAATACACTCAGGTTCGTGTGGAATAAAAGTCAAATCTGTAACTTCTATTATCTCTTGAGGAGAAACAAGTTGATCATCCACACCCAAAACTTCTTTCAGTCTACTGACATGAAAGACTCGATGTACTTTAACATCAAGAGGCAATTCTAGTCGATATGCAACTGGTCCAATTCTTTTAATGACCTTGAACGGACCACAGTATCTGGGGGACAATTTCAGAACCAAACCAGTACTTAGGCTCTTGGATTCCTTGGGAATTCGCAAATATACCATCGTTCCTTCAGAGAACTCTCTAGGTGAACGATGTCTATTAGCATAAAATCTGTCCCGATCTTGGGCACTTCTAATAGACTCCTTGGCAAACTGCAACATTTCCTGCATATCTTGCAAGAAGTTCTTTGCAGCATCATTTTGAATCCCTTTTAACCCAACCATAACTGGTGACTTAGGTTGAAACCCGTACATAAGCATAAAAGGACTGTAACCAGTACTGGAATGCTTTGCACTGTTGTAAGCAAATTCTATCATAGGTAGATAATCTTTCCATGAAGACTGTCTCTTAGATACATATGCCCGAAGCATATCTTCAACCAACTGGTTAACCTTCTCTATACTGCCATCGGATTGTGCATGATCTGAGGAACTCATACTTAGAGTAGTTTCTAACTTCTCAAAAACAAGTGTCCAAAAGTTACTTGTAAACTTTGAGTCTCTGTCACTGACTATGTTAGATGGCAAACCATACAACTTAAACAAGTGGTCCACAAACTCGTGAGCCAGCTGAACAGCTGCAATAGTTGTTCTAGTAGGTAAGAATCTAGCCATTTTTGTCAAACGGTCGACTATGACCCAAATGGAGTCATGACCCTTGCGCGTTCGAGGCAAACCAGTAATAAAATCCATGGAAATACTTTCCCATTTATTACTTGGAATCTGTAATGGCTGTAATAAACCCGCGCTCCTAAGGCGTTCTGCCTTAGTGACCTGACAAACCCGGCAACCTACTACATAGTTCTCAATAAATGCACGCATCTTAGGCCAATAAAAGGTATGCTTCACAAGAGACAGAGTCCGATGTATACCCGGATATCCAGCACTAGGAGCATCATGACACTCCCAAAGAATCTTGGATCTAAGTTCCAAAACATCTGGTACATAAATCTTTCCATTCCGGACAAGCCGTTCCTAATCATCCACTGACCTCCCGCCGCCTGTACCGTGGATGGCACAATCCCTGAGTCCTGGTCAACCATGGAGCTCTCATCCTGGACTCTCTGCCAATAAGAACTGAAATGACTATCAGTTACGTAAAGCCCTCTCAAGGATTGAAATAGGTCTGAGGATATTTCCGTAAATGACATAGCATTTACAAATTTGACTCGACTTAAGGCATCCGCCACACTATTCAACGAACCCTTTCGATAACGTATTTCAAAATCAAAATCTTGCATTAATTCTGCCCATCTAGCTTTCCGTCCCCTCAATTCAGATCCATCACACACATACTTAATTGACTGATGATCAGTCAATACAAGAAACTTCGAACCATACAAGTAGTGTCTCCAAACCTTCAGGGCATACACTACAGCATAAAGTTCCTTTTCTAGTGTGGGCCAACGATATTGGGTGTCGTCTAGCTTCTTACTCTCGAAAGCTACAGGTCTGCCCTCTTGGAATAGAGCTGCCCCAATCGCAAAATCACTCGCATCGGCCTCTAAAACATAAGGCCGGGTAGGATCGGGTAATGCAAGAACGGGTGCTTCCTTGATAGAAAACTAGGTTTTAAAAGCCTTGTTGCCCCAATCGCAAAATCGCTCACATCGGCCTCTAAAACATAAGGCCGGGTAGGATCGGGTAATGCAAGAACGGGTGCTTCCTTGATAGAAAACTAGGTTTCAAAAGCCTTGTTCAATGCATCATTCCAAGAAATTGGCTGGGTAGACCTACGTCCACGACCTTTCAATATGTTTGTGAGGGGTGCGGTGATATGTGAATAATCACGCACAGATTTCCGTAGAAATACCGTAAATCCTAGGAAAGAACGAAGTTGTTTCACAATCTGAGGAATAGGCCATTCTAAAACCTTCTAGATACGATCCAGATCAATGCTAATACCTTCAAAAGAAATCTTGTGTCCTAAGTAAATGATCTCCTTCATAAAGAAGTCACATTTACTCATCTTGGCATAGAGCTTATGCTGTCTTAGAATAACTAAGACAATCCGGAGGTGTCCTATGTGATCCTCAAGCGTTCGGCTATATATCAAGATGTCATCTGAGAACACTACAACGAATTTGCCCAAAAAATCTCGGAACAAATCATTCATCATTTGTTGGAAGGTGGCAAGAGCATTGGTCAAACCAAAAGGTAATACAAGAAACTCATAGTGACCATACCTAGTTCGGAATGCGGTTCTATCTATGTGTTTAGCATAGATATGGATTTGGTGATAACCCGTACGCAAATCAATCTTAGTGAAATACTTCGCTCCGGCCAAACGGTCTATCAGATCATTGGAACGAGGTAGAGGGTATCGATTCTTAATTGTCACTTTATTCAATCGTTTATAATCTATACACATTCTCCATGTAGAATCTTTCTTCTTCCTTAAGAGGACAGATGCATCCCAAGGTGATTTACTTGGACGAATATAGCCCATATTCAGGTAATCCTGTAGCTGTGTAGCTAGCTCATCCTCCTCAAGCTGGCTCATCCTATATGGTGGTACACTAATAGGTTGAGCGCTAGGTACTAAATCTATGCGATGATCTACTGCCCGTTCTGGAGGTAAACCTTCCGGTAGTTGAGCAGGGAATACATCCTTGAAACCATCTAACAACATTCTCAATTCACGGTGTTCAAACACACTTAAATCATTCTTGTTATTTACAGAGACAACAAATGAAGAAAGTGGAATCAAAACACACTGATAGACATCATAATGAGAAGTGTTTAATATATTCCGAAGCTGCATCGCAGATACAATAGGTCCCTGAGAAGAGGGAATATTATCACACTGAATACAAAATTGGGTGTCCTTATCCACAAAAGAAAGGGTATGCTCCATCCATCCAATCCGAATATTGTGGGTTTTAAACGACTCTATTCCGATTAACAAGTCCACATGCTCCAAGTGCATAACATAGCACGTAAGAGCCCCTGTGTATTCTTGAATCCGGATAGGAAGCGCTTCAATCTTGCGATCCCAAAACTGCTTCCCAGCTGGAAGCTGCACCTCATAGGTGTGATCGCTAGGTATTGTGGACAGCCCCATCTTCTGCACAAATTTGTAATTAACAAAGTTGTGAGAGCTGCCCGGGTCAAAGAGAATGTGAACTCTTTGGTCCCTAACTTCTCCATAAACTCGGAAAAGATCATGGGAACCAAATAACGAAGTATTGAAAGTGCAATTACAAGAAAGTGGGCAAGTAATGACATTTACAGAAATACCTGTCATCGAAACTTGGTTCGCTCCCTTGGCTTTGGTACTGGACCCGCCTGGAGCTTCAGTCCCAGCGCTTGCTTTTGATTCTTGCGCTTTGGACACTCATTCTTGGTGTGGCCCCGCTCCTCGCAGTAGAAGCAACGTCCTTCCTTCTTAAGCTTCAAGGTACGAAGGAAACGGGCTCGACCATTCTTCACCTGAGTCAAGTGTTTCTTGGAGGCGTTGTCTATAGACTTCGTCTCCCCGGTACCAATGGTAGACTAGAAGAACTTCCGTTCGTTCTTCCCACTCGTCTCGGAAACTGTAGTTGCCTTTGCACTGGCCATGGTATCATCATAAATACGCGCGTAATTCATGGCCTCTTGCAACGTGGTACATTTGTTGTTCTTGATCTGCAACTTCTACGAATCTGGCAAACCATCCACAAAGAAACCTAACAAGGTCACTGGATCCATCTTTGTGGCCCTGGTCTGCAGATCTCGAAACCTTTGAAGATAAACTTCAAACGTCAAGTTCAGCTTAGACATATCAAGGGCTTTAAGCTTGCCTACGATATCATAGTCGTCCTCCTTCTTCAGAAACTCCTTCCTGAAGACCCCTTCGAAATCTATCCATGTTACAGGCTTGGGTTGGAGTTCCTTCCACCATAACAAAGCCTTCTTGACATGAAGCTGGCTGCAAGCTGTATTTTCTTGTCATCTGGGTACGGGTGGAACTAGAAGTGTACTTGCCACTTATGCAACCAAGTGTCAATAACCTCCTTGGTTCGAGACTTCTAATCTCCCGAAAAAGGGTCTGGAGTTATGTTCGGACCTAACACTGAAGCCATGGCATCCACATGCGTAAGTGCCTGCACAGTGCTAGTCAGAAGTGTGAGAGTAGTCTGAATCCCTTGGAGTTGCTGTGTCAACCCCGTTTGATTCGCATTAACCTGCTCAAATTTTCCATCTAGAGCAGTGGTGAATTCACTGAATGCTTTCTTCGTAATCAGATCGTCATAAAGACCCTGGTCTTCCTCCGCAGGGTAGTCCAAATCCTGATCTCCCATGGCAAACTCAGGATTTACAGAATCAGCCAGGTCTGAAATCTGATCTGAAAAGAGTAGCGAACTGAGAGAAATAACTGGGGAAATCGAAGCTAGAAGGAGAGTGGAGCAGAGAAAAAACCGTCCCAAGAGGAGGTGACGAAAGAAGAGGAGCTGGCCGAAAAGAAGATGCTGGAAGCTGACAATCAGCTTGCGTAGGTGAACCCGGAGTCTCCCTTTTGCTGGTTCCGCTGCAGGCTGTAGTGTACGGAAGTCTGCTGCAGGCCGTACTGTACGGAAATCTGACGCAAGCTATGGCCGTTCCTAGATGGCGAAATCTGGTAGAAGTGTAAGGAGGTCTTCTTGCGCACTCTAGCTTAGGCTGTGGCTGAGCTTGGGATCCTGCCAGGCTATAAAGGAGATGGTGCAGCTAATCTAGGAAGCTATGCTTTCTAGAAAAGCTCACCCTCCCAATCTTGGAGAGTTGATGCTTTTTTTAGCATCAAACCCCTCCTAACCTTGGAGGGTTGCTGCTTTTTCTCGCCCCACCCTCCCAACTTGGAGGGTGGTGCTTTTTGCGAAAAAACAGCTCCTCCCACAATCTGGCCGCACCCTGCTCCAGCCTATGGCGCACCTCCCTGCCTGGCCGAATTCCTCTCCAGCCTATGGCGCACCACTCAGCCTCTCCTACCTGCGTCACCTACCTCTGCGCAGCCCTGACCAGCACACGGAATCCCCTTGCCTACCAATCAGCTCTTCTCACGCCTCTCCTCCATTCATCTCCACTCTCACCTAGCTACACCTCAACCCTCTCTCACTTTTCCCTTCAGTAATTTCGAAATCATGACTCTCCTTCTTCCTACCTTTTCCCTACATCCTGACCACTTCCCATAACCCATGAACCAACAAGACCTTGCAGCAACAAATTTCGAAATTAGGGCATACCTGGAGGAAGAAATCGTCCAAAATTTTCGCATCAGAAGTTCCTACCTCAGGAGCTGGCTCTGATACCAACTGACACGTCCCAGCACTCCTGAAACCTCTGATCTGCAAGCAAACACAAGAACACACACACACACAACGTGAGAAACTGAGCAGGCTGCTCACCACCCAACCATGACATCTACGGGATGTGATCCCGAATCAAGAGATGTCCCCTCCGAGCCACGAGCTGAGCTACTGGCACGAACTCCCAACCAGATCCAAACCAGCCTGGTGTCCCATACCACCATTTGGCGCTGTGAAGCCTAGAATCTGCTACTGGGCCTTGGGCTACGCTAAGATGCAGGCGCGCATCCGCAACTCAATCCAGGATCAGACCTAGCACCTGGGAACGAAACTTGCTCCCATCGACTCCCTTGAGAACTGAACCCCTGGGCCCCTTTTATAGACTCGAGCCCCAAGCGCCAAAAATAGCGAAGACCTCTAACTGGTTCGTACCCTTGCCACTCAACCCGAGAATCAAGCCTGCCTAGCTCTAAGCCTCCCCAGGCTACCTGAGCTAGTCTTGTGTACCCAGTACACGTCAGATACCAATCCGTGCACATGACAGGTTGGAATGCTCTGGAGGGTGTTGCTTGGTAGCTGCGACATGGCCATAGGTAGAGCTTGTGCTTGCATGGCAAAACCTGGATCGGCCAATTAGAAGATTGCATGTGCCTGGACAAATCGAATTTCGGTTATGACGTGGTGGATATTGGATCCTTCTATATAGGCAACAGTCGTGTGATTAGACGTCCTTGTGTCCATTCAACTCCATGAGTCGTGAATCGGTTATGGAGTCTCTTATAGAGAAACTGCTCACAGATTTTGGTAGAGAGTCATGTAAGGAGACTTGAGTGTCTTATCTTTGTATATCTTTACAACAAACCTAGTCAAGGTGAGCAGAATCTCATGAGAGTCTTACTGTGTCTAATATATAAGCCCTTCTTTGTTAAAATCTTTCATGCGCAACATCATTTCACGAGGTTATTTATCTTCGTATGTGGTTTCCTTCATGCACTGCAAGTTAGGTAATTTGCAAACCTAAAAGCTAACAATTAGCAAAGACACTTGTTTCTATTCTGCTCTATGCTGATGATGTCATCCTGATCTCAAACACACCAACTAACCCTAACCTAAAGAGTCACTTGGCAGACCTAAAGGCCTTATGTGATAGTCAGGACATGAAGGGCAATCTTGGAAGAACTAGAATTATGATCTTCACACTGGTCATGCCTGCGCAAATCCTTCACATTTGCAAGGCCATAGGTCAACATTGTCACATTAGATGAGAGTAGTTAGTATTCACATGCCAATAGATGGTTCCATTCCTATATCAATACTCTCTAGAGACGCTACCCTATGCCTGACACGAGAGGTTCATCAAGTCGTCAAGGATGACCTATGGTAGATTATATTCGACACACTTAAATGTCCCGGATGTCTCTACATGTCAAAAGGATGGTATTTTGTAGGTAGCACTTCCTTCGTTTGACCAAGGATGGCTTCATCCAACCACCCTACATTTACAACTTCAGTTTGTTGGTCTAATTCTAGGGCCGTATGGGATGCCTAGCATTGTGAGGCTGCAATGATGGTGCCTCTGATGGGGCGTGTGTTCGTTGACCCCGTCTCTGTCCATATGCTCCACTGGCATGTGTGAAGGTGATCCCATATATGAAGTCTTCCACTACATGGCTCTTCCTCTTTGAAGAAGTATGTAATCCTCCACTAGTCGTATCGGAGCCATTGCACGAGCATTCTCAATACTCTTGAGATGTATCAAGAATGCAAAAGTTGTATTACAAAGAAAGACCAAAATAAGGAATATACCTTCTACAAATGCGGCCACCCTAATATTAACCCTAGGGGAGAAAATGGTTTAGGACTTATATGGGGTTTGTGTTGGAATATGGAAGCAAGAACTAGAAACTAGAAATGAAATAACAAGATTGAAAGACAAGAAATACCTTGAGAAGAGTGTAGACAAGACACAAGCTAGACAGATTGATTGCAATGATGTGACCCATGAATATATGGGCCAAAGTACAAGACATAAAGCAAGAGTGCTTATGGGATAATTATAGAAGTGCCACATGGCACACACTCAAGACATAAAGACTAGACTAGACTTAGACAAATGTAGACTAGGAAATAGTACACTTAGTGTGCACTTATCTCCAACACCCTCCTTAAGTGGACACTAGGAGTAAGACAGAAAGACAAGACTAGAAGACAGACATAAAGACTGATAGACTGAGAGACAAGATAGAAGACATGACAGACAAAGATCCTGAGACACCCCTCCTCAAGTGATATCCTCATATGGGTCCACAAGGGTAGGGACAAGATGGATCTAAAACAAAACACAGTCAGATTGATAGACAAATAGACAGACAGACAGACAAGACTAGATAGACAGAAGACTGACTGTAGACAAACAGAAAGACCAAGACACTAGAACCCCTTGACCTACATCATCGGTGGTCAAGGTAGTAGACAAGACATAGAAGTAATCAGAAAGCCCACTTCTCATCATATGAGGAAGGAACAGCAGGATCTGTTGTTGGAGATGCTGCAGCAACATGGGCTGAGGTAGATGCAGGGGCTGATGTAGAGGGTTTGGAGTAGCAGTCCCTCTCCCGCTGATTATCACGGCCACAAATGGTGCATGGATGAGCCTTGAAACAGTCCTTCTCCATATGATTAGTTTTGCCACAATGGGTGCAAGGCTTTCTTACCTTAGAACTTCCTTTCTTTGCTAAAAAAGCAGTGTCAGTTACCTTTCGTTGTTGAGTTCTTTCTTCCTCTTGGAGAGCATTGATGATACCCTCAAGAGAAGGATTATTATGATACTTGAAGGTAGTAACAAGAGTAGCATAGGTGTCAGGTAAGCTTTTGAGAAGCACAGCAATAGCAATATCTTCGGAGATGGGAGACTTGACTGACGCAAGCTGAACCATAAGACTGCGAAGATAATTGACATGAGAGGCTATAGTAGTTCCTTCCTGCATATGTAGATCAAAGAATGAGATCATAAGTGCAATCTTAGAGTTTTTAGATCGGGGTCCAAAAAGGATATCCAAAGTGATCCATGCTTGAGGAGCAGACTGTATGTCGGAGATGTGATGAATGTAATCATCTCCAAGGCCGAGCAATATGATAGCATAGGCTTTGTCGTTCTTGGAAGTGACAACTTGCTCAGAGGGACCTTCGGGAGCAGCACGGTGAACAATGTCCCAAAGACCTTCTTTCATAAGATGGCACTTGATTTTGATTTGCCAAGTATGAAAGTTGGAATTTGTCGATAGATATGAGAGAATGAGAGAATGAGAGGAAGATGCCATGTGGGAAGGTCTTACCTCTTGCTAGGATGCAAGGGCAGTGTCTATTCCCTTACAACATTGCAGAAATAAATGAAAGGAGAGATCCAAGAAGCCGGTTCTCTCACCACTTTGTCAAGGCCATAGCATATGACAGCCCATCGAAGCAGGAGGAACCAGCAAAAAAGAGAGACTGCTCAGCAAACTGAAAGAGGCAAAGCACAGTACCTTAACCCCAGGCAGAGGCAGAGGTGCAAAAAAGGGGCGCAGTCCAGGAGGTCGAACAGATGGCGCAGATCTCCGTGAAGATGGAGCAGATCTCAAACAGCAACTGGAGAAGTCGGCCTGTGCAGGTACGGATTCCGTACAGTCGTACGGACTGTACGGACAGCAGAGTACGGACGGAGTACGGACGACAATGTATGGAGTACGGAGTACGGACGGCGCTGATCTGTACAGACAGCAGGTACGTTGATGCAGGAGCAGGTGCAGGAGTGACAGCAGGACTACGCAGATCTGGCGCTCAGATCTGGCAGAAATGGCGCTCAGATCTGTGGCTGAACTGCGCAGATCTGGCGCTCAGATCTGGCAGAAATAGTGCGCAGATCTGGAGCGGAGATCTGGCGCAGATCTGGCGCGGAAATATACAGATCTGGCGCGCAATGGCAGGGCAGAAAGAGGAAGAAATCTGAGAAGAGGGGCAGATCTGCAGCGAGGGAGAGATCTGAGAAGAGGCAGATTGAGGGGAGAGAAGAGGGATCAACCTAGCTCTGATACCATGTTGGAATATGGAAGCAAGAACTAGAAACTAGAAATGAAATAACAAGATTGAAAGACAAGAAATACCTTGAGAAGAGTGTAGACAAGACACAAGCTAGACAGATTGATTGCAATGATGTGACCCATGAATATATGGGCCAAAGTACAAGACATAAAGCGAGAGTGCTTATGGGATAATTGTAGAAGTGCCACATGGCACACACTCAAGACATAAAGACTAGACTAGACTTAGACAAATGTAGACTAGGAAATAGTACACTTAGTGTGCACTTATCTCCAACACAGACTAGACTTAGACAAATGTAGACTAGGAAATAGTACACTTAGTGTGCACTTATCTCCAACAGTTTGTGATATTACTTTCTATTTTTTGCCATCATCCCAATTACCTACTTTCTTACTTTGCCTTTTGGTTTCCTCAATTACTGAAGTGATTATGAAGTTCAGTCAGTGTGGGAGGTTGTTCTCCATAAGAGACCATGGCCACAAGTTGTCCTACGAATTTGAAATAATAATTAACGTTGTGACCCACTCAATTGTCTTTTTAATAACTATCGCTTCTTGTATGTTATTATGTCATCAATTGATGGAACTGATTTGTGTCTTTGAGATATACTAGACTCTTCTTCAATTTCCCCTTTTAGGAAAAGAGTTCTCCAAACCATAGGGGATTTTGTTGACTAGCCCTTTTTACAATAGTGATGAGCCGACTTCCCTTCAAAATTAAGGCTGTAGGAAGAAGTTCTCATCCAAAAGAGTTCGCAGAGCCTAGAAGCCTTGAAATTTTCTTTTGAGTTTAGACAATTCTCCTTCTATATGCTCAATAAGAAAACACCAAAAGGATTCAAAACCAGATTTTTCCATCGCTCCATATAACAGTTTCAAATCTCCAATCGAAGAATCCCTTTTATGAATTTTCCTAGCTTCCCTAACATGCTCTTGAAAATGGACGAAAACAGTACAATAAGTCTGACCTACATAAAGCATACTACTACTGTGAACTACAAAACAAAGATTACTGTGGAGGTCACCTGCTAAACTCATGAGACCGCCATGGGGCATGGCTCTAGATAACAAGAGATCTCATAACCACACCGGAAGCTCCACTTGTTCCCTAGAGACTCGGGCTTGCTTGTACACAAGAAAAGTAGAGAAAGGATCCAAAGACTAATGATTCAGAGTCAATGTGTGAGGCACCTAAGCCAAAAAGATGGACCCCGTCAAAGGAGATAAAGTTACCAAGATGGTAGTTGAAGACCCTGAATTATTCAGAAGTCCCAGACATTCCAAAGAGCAGTTCGAAGGTAAGGTAACCTCAAAGGAAAGCTCCTACCATGAACTGTGCTCTAATGGTTTAGATCTAGAGGATCGTCGATCCAAGCATCTTTAAGGAAGCAAAAGGAATTCCAGTGTGGCATGCTGCCATGGAAGCAAAATCGAGACCATTCTAAAGAACAATACATGGGACCTTGTTGATAGACCTCAGAAGAGAAAGATCATAGGCACCAAGTGGGTTTATCATGCCAAATATACATCTGATGGAACTTTAGATGAGTACAAGGCAAGACTATCGTCAAAGGCTATGCACATCCGAGCGAGTCCATTACAGAGACATTTGCTCATATAGCAAGGGTGACTACCATACACACAACATAACTTTGGCTGTCCACCATCAATCGCCAATCTTTCAGAGACATTTGCTCATATAGCAAGGGTGACTACCATACACACAACATAACTTTGGCTGTCCACCATCAATCGCCAATCTTTCAAATGTACATGAAGTCTACCTTTCTAAATGGTGAGCTTCAAGAGGAAGTTATGTTCAGTAGCCAAAAGGCTTTTAGCAACCAAGTGAAGGAAAGAAGGTATGCAGGCTTCACAGGGCACTTTATGGGCTGAAATAGGCCCCAAGAGCAAGGTAACAAAGGATGCATGACTACTTCTATAAGATAGGTTTATCATGTAGTCCATGTGATGCTAACCTCTAGCTCTTCACAACAGACCATGATTATCATCCTTTACGTTGATGACTTAATTGTCACATGTGATCACAAGAGGAAGATCGAAGAGGTCAAAGGACTCTTGATTGCATGAGTTCGAGATGTCTAGGATTTCACTACTTTCTTGGAATAGAAGTCTCGCAAAAGAATGACAGCATCTTCATTTGTCAAGTGTACGTGCGCAGGGGCGCACCTACTTTGTGATAGAGATCAATGTGAGTTTGAATACATTCTGTTGCATAGGGTTATTGTGCAGTAGACCCTTCAACTCTCACACCCTATGCTATGGCTGACCCACCAAGGGAAACAATGCAACCATTTTGGGCTCCCAAGCCCAAATGCCCACTAAAGCACAAACAAGGACAGCAATTAAGGAATGTTGTGTCCACTTGATTTGTGCTCAGCTTGGTGCATCCATAGGGCCAATACCACTGCCTGTTTGCCTTGGGATTCTTACACATGAGCCAGATCGTTGATTATCTGGATCACACTAAGTTTCTAAGGTCACCAAACCTCCATATAGCCTCACAAGAGTAGCAGCAGTTTAGGAACCCTGAAAATAGATTATCACAAATTTATTTCTCTCTGCCTACACAAGTTGACACAACAGCAATTCCAAAGGCAAATCCCACAAACTCCCTTGCAGGGGAACTAAAAGTACCTATCACACCCATTAAAAACTAATGAAAAATCAAAGACACATAGGATGCATGTCAAACGTTGAGATCGATCATGTACGAACGTGAAATGAATTGTATGGCACTACTAGCATCCCATTAAGTACCCCAATGTCTTTGAAGTATGTTTAAGATATGCTGCTCTGCTCTCGGCCAACGGCTGTAGTTGGATGGCTTGGTGATGTGATGCTGCTATAGTAGGGGTGCCTTGGATGGGGTGAGAGCTCAAATATTTGCACCCAACTACCTGTCGGTCTAGTGTAGGGAGTTGTGTGCTCCAACACTCCTCAGTCTGTGTTGCCTCTTTGGGAAGAGCCTTTTGCGAAGATATCGGAGATGCTCCTCAATCTCGTCCATTATCAACTCTCGGATGAAATGGTACTGAGCCTTAATATGCTTCGTACGAGCATGAAATATCGTGTTCTTTGCAATTTCTATGCAACTCCTATTGCCACACACGATCACTATCACCTGCTCCTGAAGAACTCCCATGTCCTCCAGCATCCATCTGTAACATGAAACGGTAATCTGATCGTGTAATTCACAGCAAGACCTTCTTTAAACCTTTAGCGAGGAATTAGCCTTGTTTACCATAGAGAGAGAAAGGAAATGAGGGTAGAGAGAGAGTAGAGTCAACAACCGATTGGGTCCTTGTACCCACTGAGGGCCCCCTCCCCCAATCAGGGGAGAATTTGCTTTATACTTGGAGAACTAAGATATACAAAGAACACTCTTTGAGAGAGCACGGAATCGCGCTTCTGAAGAGCTCACTGTGCACACGTATAGAAGACTTAAAGACATGAGAGGCAATGCCAAACAATACCGAGACCTTGATGCTGTCCACACTGACGATATAGGACGCTTCTGCAAGGCAAGGAAGAGGCTTGTGCTGTCCACCGGAATGCAGGGTTACTGCTTGAGTGAGAGAGAGAAAGCTAGGAGTGATAGATCCTATAAGAGAGCTGAGAGACGACTGAAATAAAGAGTTGAGAATGAGCTGTGTAAAACTGTAAGAGGTAACTGAAAAGAGCTGCTGAAACAGACCCCAAACCTTACTCCGTTCGCTATCCCGACTCCCCATTTGATGCGTTGCACGAACACCTTCCCAGAGGGCTGAACTGATGCCAAAGGCTGAGGCTGGTCAGAGGGCCAATGGGGTTGAGTGTCAGGCTGTTCAGAAGGTGCTGAGGAGGAGCTGTAGGAGGCTGAAGTGCTGGGAGAACTGAATGAGGAAAGAGGGCCTGGAGGCACCCTATTTATAGGGCTTTTGGGGCTGGTTGGCTGGTCCCTTGGCCCCATAAATGTTGGAATGGTCACCTCCCCATCTGTAAGCCCCCATATGAGGAGAGCATGGGGGAGGTAGACCTGGTGATATTGGGGCTGTCACATGGGCAGCACATGAGCTGCCATATGGGCAGCTATCAAAGCAAAAGACAGGCGTACAGCCTGCAACAAGGCCCTGTGAAGGGCGCGCTGATGTCAGCTGATGTGCGGACCTGTACGGCATGCACACGTGGCTGGAGAGAGCCTGGCAGAGGGCAGGAGCACATGGCACAGCAGGGCAGGGCAAGGGCGCCTGCAAGAAGGGCCTGTTGATGGCGGAACAGTTGCAGCCATCCAGCCCTAGAAGGACCCAAGGGTAGGGCCCTATATGGGCTGCCCTTAGGGCCTGGCAGCAGCCCAAGAGAGCCGCCCAAGGTCAGCCCAAGAGAGCCGCCCAAGGTCGGTCAATCAAGGGCTGCCTAGAGGTCGGTTTACAGACTATAAAGTCGGGTAAGGAGGGGCAGTCTGGTTGGCCCATATTCCCCTACCAGGTCGGTTTTTGCCAGCCCCCTTGGCGCCTATATAAAGAGGCCATTTGGCCTCATTCATTCATCACTTGGAGCAACCCTCAAGACAGCAGACAGGAGCAGCAAAGGGGGAGCCTTAGGCCTACATTCAGGAGGACAAGGTGACCTAAGAGAAGCTGCAGACTGAGCTAGAGTGGCAGCCCACCTAGGCTGGCTTTCGGACAGCAAGGTGGAAGGGATCTAGACAGAGAGTCTACATATGCTCGAGGTGGAGCACACGGGCTCAAAGATCTAAAAGTGTCAGACTTGTAGTAGAAGGACCTTTTCGTATTCTATCCTGTCCTAGTTTCTGGACGGACGGAAGTATAAAGTGTTGCTTCTATATTTATCTATGAGCATTGTCTATTTACTGGCTTGCACATCTATGCACATAAGTTAAGAAGTTTGTGATTCCACACCCCACATCACACTGTGTGAGCTCCTGGGCAATACTATCATTCTTCCGCTGTGCGTACCCTCTGTTGGGTCATTTCTAACATGGTATCACAGCCCAAGTAGGAGGCTCACAGCCTGAAGGCAGGGACCTTGCTGAAGGACGACCCTGATTCAAACGCTCTTGGGAATCGACTTCCACGACTGGAGGATTGTGCCCTTGCGAGAAGGAGGGTGACTCAGGTTCAGTCAGGTGTGTTCCGAGTTCTGGTCTACTAAAAATAGAGTTTCGTTGACTTTGCTGTGTGATATAATAGTAGAGAGATCGACCTCTACAGCCTCTTCAGCCCCTGCTCTCCCTTCCTCCTCCCCCAGTTTTCTCTCATTCACTATCCCTAACTTTGGAGAGTCTGGGAAACTAGACGGGACCAACTACCCGAAATCCGGAGCCATTTAGTGGCTCGAAAGTTGTGAAAGCTGACAACAGGAGTGGAGGCAAAGCCGGAGGACATGGTGGACAGGCAAGGGAAGATAGTCATGGCAGTAGACAGAGAGGAGCTCGAAGCTTAGGAAGACAGAGATGCCCATGCCCTGGCATTAATCATAGGGACTACGGCAGACTCTATTCTTCCACATATCCAAATGGCCGAGACGTCAGCAATGTACAATGCAACGGTAATCTGATCGTATAATTCACAGCAAAACCTTCTTCAAACCTTTAGCGAGGGATTAGCGTTGTTAACCATAGAGAGCAAGGAGATGAGGGTAGAGAGAGAGTAGAGTCGGCAACCGATTGGGTCCCTGTACCCACTGAGGGCCCCCTCACCCAAACAAGGAAGAATTTACTTCATACTTGGAGAACTAAGAAATACAAAGAACACTCTTCGAGAGAGCACGGAAACGCGCTTCTAAAGAGCTCACTGTGCACACGTATAGAAGACCCAAATAACTGAGAGGCAATGCCGAACAATACCGAGACCTTGATGCTGTCCACACTAACGATATAGGACGCTTCTGCAAGGCAAGGAAGAGGCTTGTGCTGTCCAACGGAATGCAGGGTTACTGCTTGAGTGAGAGAGAGAAAGCTAGGAGTGATAGATCCTATAAGAGAGCTGAGAGATGACTGAAATAAAGAGCTGAGAATGAGCTGTGTAAAACTGTAAGAGATAACTGAAAAGAGCTGCTGAAACAGACCCCAAACCTTACTCCGTTCGCTGTCCCAACTCCCCCGTCTGATGCGCTGCGTGAACACCTTCCCAGAGGGCTGAACTGATGCCAAAGGCTGAGGCTGGTCAGAGGGCCACTGGGGTTGAGTGTCAGGCTGTTCAGAGGGGGCTGAGGAGGAGCTGTAGGAGGCTGAAGTGCAGGGGTGCATGTGACACCATCTAAGGCAAACAGATCACATGCTGCCAAATAAGCCGCTCTATATTATGTCTATGTGGAAGAGAGCACAATGGTCAGTTGCTTCTTGCTGGACCATGATATGGCATGCAAGTGTAGAGTATGAGCCTGATGTCGGGCATTGTGTATCGCAATCTCCAGCCAAATTTGGGTCACAAAACCCACTGAGCTCACTTCCAATCGGATAACTTCATGTACATTTCAAATACCTCAAAATCGTGAATCAAGCCTTCATGTGATTCTTCCTTGGCTTTGAAGAGAACTGAAAAAGTAACCCCACTGCAAAAGCTATATCTCGTCGAGTATTGGTCATATACCAAGCTTCCAACCATCCATCGATACAATGTTGCTACCAAAGAAAAGATACATGTCCTCGTTGCTCAGCTTGGTCCCAATCTCCATTAGGGTTGGTGCTTCATGCATTCCTCCATCTCTCTTCAGCACCTCTTATTACTTGTTGGTTTCATAGGTCGGTATATGTGTTCCAGAATGCTGCATGCTGCAAAAACTGCATTCTCCATTGAGGTTGGAGTCCCGCATCAGTCTCCGCGATGTTAAGAGAGCTAACAATTTCAGGGTGTATCACCGATCAGTAATAACACAACAAAGTGCAAGGATGCCTTAATTGCTGAGGGAACCCAATTGTATCGCTCAATTTTCCTACTTTAGAACTTTGTAAGACTAGATGGCTCATTGGTAGCATAGCTCTATTCCCATGTAATGTCAAAGGGAGTGTTAGTAGTAGTGTATGAAATAAAGAAAATTTTTGGCTTAGCCATTGTAGGTTTTGATTTGGTACCTACATACCCTTGAGATATGAGGGGACAAGTTGAACATCACTTGCTGGTTTCTTGGAGCTCCTGCTTTGTAGCAGTGTTAGAATTTTCTTCAAGAGCAAGGGGGCGCTAAATAGAGCAGTATTATTTGTTGGAAAGGTCACCTCCCCATCTGTAAACCCCCAAATGAGGAGAGCATGGAGGAGGTAGACCAAGGCATGATTAGGCTGCTACATGGGCAGCACAAAGGAGACTTTGTGCAGGAAAGATGGCGGGGGCATGAAGCCCGGGACTGACATCAGCAGGGTACGGCCCCACTGTACGGGGCTGTACGGAGGCTTATTTGATGGAGAACAGGGCTGCTGGAAGCCTGACAGAGGGCGGGATCTGCAGTGGCCAAAGGCGCCTGCATGGCAGGGCCTTTGGGCCTTGTATGGAGCCTGCAAAAGGCCTGCAACAGGGCCAGCAGGTGGGCAGAGTGCCTGGGTCTATGGCGGGCTGCCACGTGGCCAGGCGGGTCTGAACAGCCCCCAACCAGGTCGGTTTACAGACTGGGGGGGCAGACTGGTCGGCCCAAACAGACCCTAGGGGTCGGCCCTACCAGGTCAGTCCATGGGCCTATAAAAGAGGAGGCATTTGACCTCATTCAACATCTTCTGGAGCAGCAAACACCTGTAACAGACAGGAGCAGCAGTTAAGGCATTCTTGGATCTACTCCCAGGAGGTGAAGAAGACCTACAGAGAGCTGCAGACTGAGCTAGCAAGGTGCTGCCCACCTAGGCTGATTCACAGGCAGTAAGGTGGAGAAGAACACTCTAGACAGAGAGTCTACATTTGCTCGAGGTGGAGCACGCGGGCTCATAGATCTAGAAGTGCTTGACATCTAGTAGGAGAACCTTTTGGTATTGTATCCTGTCCTTTGTGGACGGACGGAAATATAAAGAGTTGCTTCTATAATTGTCTTTGAGAATTGTCTATTTACTGGCTTGCACATCTATGCAAATTCAGTTAAGAAGTTTGTGATTCCACACCCCACACCACACTGTGTGAGCCCCTGGGCAATTCTATCAGTCTTCCGCTGTGCGTAGCCTCTGTTGGGTAAATTTTGCCATAAAAACAATACAAATTATTGCCACAGCTTGCTAATAAAAATCAGGCGGAAATGGTTGAAGTCTGAAATCATTAAATACAGTGTACTAAATGAATGCTGGGGCGTCTAGGAGACCATTCAAACTTCACAATGCACTCTCCAACAACCATATACCATAGAATTGCACACATCCAATCAGGTACACTATAAGGCTTGCTCTCTATACCTCTTGAAGATGTGTCTGACTTGCATTCATCCAGAGCATTGAATTCTTCGGCGGAGCCGCAGGTAAATGTTTTTTCGGAAATGTCCGCTTAATCTATAGAATATTCAATGTGATTTAGACCCTCGATATATGAATCTAATTTTACAAGATGAATCCCAAAAAAATCTCCACAATCATAAATCCAGCCATGAATACATGAGTTGCAAACACATGCAGACAAGCTTTGCCCATCATAAGCTTGTGGCATAAATGACACATAAAGAAACTGTATACCATGGCATGAAGTTTCAAGAAGTCACTAAATCTTCTTAAAAGTTTGCACGATGTGCTTACTCCCTGTGGGGATTGAATTCCAACATGGACCCTGTAAAACTGGGGGACACAAAATGACACAAATGACAAAATTCTATTAGCACTACAATCAAACACCTCAGCCCATTATACAAATGACGAAATTTTATTAGCAGTACAATCACAAAACTAAGCCCATTATACAACCAAAATCTTGAAATCAGCCTTCAATGAATGTTCTAAAATTATTAGAAAGTTGAGTAAAGCCAGATCAAAAAATTAAAAAACCTCTTGCTTAGCTGGGAATACGTTCATTTTTTAACTACCAATAGGATTGTAAGTGGTGCTTTTGACTGCCTTGCACGTGCCAAGGAGAGCCAAAGATGGAAACTTAAAGATCTCAGACCTTCCATGTTTCACTTCTAGTCTTTTAAAATTCCACATACAATGCAAGCGCAAATGACATTGTTTCTCCATTGCAAAACTTTAGTCCACCATAATGACTATGGAGTGGTAATGAAAACTGTTTTATCCTATCATGTGTCCTATGTTCTGCGCCATGGATGCACAAATGGGTATTGCTACAGCTATTTGAATGAGGCAGTATGTACCAAGGATCCACATACTATGAAGACCTTTACATAGGCCATCTCAAATGTGCCATGCATTGAGGCACCCACACCCTGGAAGCACCACAAAGCAGCTCTATAGCCAGCTGGGCAGTAGATAATAGCATCATCAATCATGTTAGTGGCAGGCCATTGTGGATATCAATTGCAAGCTGCCATATGGCAGAATGCAACAAGAACCTTCACATTGAAAATAGAAATGGTAAAACATATTTCGCCCTTTGTTTAAAAGGCACGTGTTGTTCACTAAATACATGGGCTTTTAGTGTTCCCACGACAGCATCACATATGAACAATGCAGCCCATGTTTTGTCCACTCATGCAGTTGTTCTTGGACAGCTTCAAGTTTAAGGGAGTATCAAGTTTCTGGGTTCATCAACTTTCCAATGCGAACTAGTATCAAGTGTACTGGTCATCCTCTGACCTGCTATCAAGGCCAAAGGTTTGATGTTGGATGGAGAAAACCAGGCCGGTCTTGCTTTAAATTAAAGAAAGGGAAAGCCAGCAATGGTGATTCCAATGATGCCAAAGCTACCTAAGAGGAAGACAATAGGGGGGCTGCCATTCTTGGCCTGCCCCCTCCCCTTTTCTGTTGTCTGCTTTGTGGCAGACTCAGGAGGCCAACATGCTGAAGACCCAGGCCCACTGTGTTGAATGGTCAACATGCTTGATCAGGTGCTGACACGGCAGCCTGCAGTTGCTGAACACAAGTCTGCTGCCAATGTGGGGGGATGCTGTCGAACCTCAGGTCCGCTGCCAAAGTTGGGGGAACGCTGTCAGGCCCATAGTCTGCTGCTTTCATCCTGTCCCTATCTGCCTGTAGACGACTGATTCAGGGTGCTTATGTGGCCATGGCTGCACATCAACATCTGATGGTCCTCACATGCTCTCTGCATACTTGGTCCATGTGGACCCCACCACTGGCCACAACTATCATACCCATCATAGTATATACCTAGATGAGTCCAGGAACATGCCCAAACTCATCCTCTAAAAACACAATATAGTGCAGTTTCAATCTCATGATAGTCACTCATAAGGTTGAAAACCATAAACTCCATCACGCATAGCAGGGACTAGCTACTATGACATCCCTACTGACATCATCAGCTCCCAATAGTGGATGTAGACCATAGTATAAACATATGCTCTCACACATACAGATCCACACACTCACACATACTTGAGCATCCATTATACAAAGTCTTCGTACCAAGTTTCTGTCGGCACTCTGGAGGTGAAGGGCAGACTCAGCCATGACAAAGGCTAGCACTAAAGGAGAAGGCTAATCAAAAGGTAGTCCAAAATCTCTTCATTCAAGCTACAACTGCTTGTGAGGACTAAACGATTTCATTTTAGTCTCTCCCAGATGAGCATCTAAATCTAGCTGATAGGGCAACACACCACGTAAGATAGATAGAATTAATTATCACAAAACCAGTAGTATGCCTGTTGTTGGCGTGACATGTGTGGGTATCCCAATACCCACCAAATAGCCATGATGTCTCTTCACACCCCAAAAGAGACAGCTGGGATATGCAGAGGGTCTTCAATCAAGGCCACCAATCCACAAACCACCAATTTACAACTTGTTGTCCACGAGTCATAAGTGCAGGGGCCTCTAAACCTCTCTCAATTACAATGCCACACGAGTGAATTGGCCCACACATATTACAACACCCCCCCATGGAGCAAGCACCAAGTATGATATTTGATAACTCACATAGGGCCAGACCAACAATCAAGTTTAACCACCCAGAGAGGCCCAGGTCAGCAATAGCACATGGATTGACACAGCCCACAAATCACCGCCAATCAAGGCACATGTCACATCCCACGAGTGCATCTGCACAGTCTGCCCACACCATATAGGAGCCGCTGCTGTGTAGCACGCAGTGCACAGTCCAGTCTCAAGTGGCTTTCCTTGCTTTGATACCATGTCGGTGCCACACGTATCACACACAAGAAGCACCAGGTGTGCTGGTATCCCAATCCCTGTCCAATATCCACGCGTGCCTCTTCACACCCCAAAAGAGTAGGCTGGGATATAAAGAGGGTCTTCAATCAAGGCAATATATCCAAGGACCACCAATTCACAACTTTCACGTATCACACACAAGAAGCACCAGGTGTGCTGGTATCCCGATCCCTGTCCAATATCCACACGTGCCTCTTCACACCCCAAAAGAGTAGGCTGGGATATAAAGAGGGTCTTCAATCAAGGCAATATATCCAAGGACCACCAATTTACAACTTTGCATATAGGACTATTGTTCCCAAGCCCACGAGTCACAAGTGCATACAAGGGGCCTCTACCCCTCTCTCAATTACAATGCCACATGAGGGAATTGGCCCAAATACATATTCCAATACTTGTCTGATCCCTTTAAGTATCCTTGTTCATCATACACAAGCATGGAATTCTAATTTTCCTTTTGCTTTGCTGACGAAGTCCAAAGCTTAAAGTTGGTTTGCATAAGCTCTTGTGCTTTATCTAACCAGCAAACAAAGCCCTTGTTTATAAGCGACCTTGTAGCTGCCATAGCGCTGAAAGAACGTATTTGCATCCAACTTCTTGACGTTGATAAGGCTTCCACTTCTAAAATCGGACAACATTGCACCTTGACATTACTGCTCTGTTCTCCCCCCCTATCCATTGAGCTTAAAATATCATCCCTCAACCACCAGGATTGCATGCGCAATTGGGGGTAGGCAGCACAAAAGCTTTGCCAGAATTTACGTAGGATCAACGTTTCTAATAACATAATGGTGAGAAAAAAGAATTATTGATTGTCAAAAACAGAGCGGCTCGCGAAAACGGGTGAAAAATCTTATGAACCGCAGGCTGATCAGATTGTTTAGTCTTATGGAATAGCACTAGCTATATGGAAAACTCGCCATATGGAAATATTTGGCCTTGCTGAGCGGAGGAGGGACGAATAGAATGAGACCTCCGATGTACAACCAAGAGCCATGCAGTCGTCTAGAAAAGAATATGTGAATTGGGCAAATACAAAATTTCAAGACGTTCCAGAAACACACAAAACAGGTTGTAAATATTCACACTATTTTGAGATGAGGTGATCAATCCGATGACTTACAACAATGGGATTCGCAAGATTGCTATCTGCAGCTTTAGCATCTTGAAGAACAGTCCAGGAAGGAATCATCACGCAGTAGCTCCAACCAGTCCGTGGATCATGCGGCCACACCGTATTAGGTCCAGTCTGCACAGCGATTATTGAGGCATAAAAAGCAGTCTCAGAGAAAGATCCATTACTATCGTGAGACGTTCAGCAGAAGCAAACGGATCGGACGCGAGTATATGATTGCATCCACTCACGAAAATTTTAATTATTCACAGATAGAATGGATGCCGGACTCACATCCCCTCCATTCATTAGATGTTCAGCACGGATTGGAATCGGCAAGTAACGAGAGATACTAACCCATAGGGCGGGTGATGGACTGACATCCATTCCGAACGGCAGCGGAGAAGTTCCGTCGTGGCGATGACGAGGGGGGCTGTTGTTCGACATGGTGCGAGCAACCGGGCACCAATTAGAGAGATCAGAAGCCGATCAGGTATCGGAAGGCGCTTGTACTCAGCTTCTCTCCTTCTCCTTCCATCTTTGCCTTTGCGGATCCTTGCCTCGAGCTCGACCTCGGATCGCGCAGTTGCCGTCTCCTATGATAAATTACCCCACGTTCTTTGCTTCCAGAACTGAAGCTTCAATGCTGCAATGGCGCAGCCGTTGTCTTCTCGGATAAATTCGACCCAGAAGGTGAGCAAGGCTCCTCTGATCGGGAAGCTGCGACAGATTTCAAGTCCTCTATTTGGGGAAGACGCGAATCGTAAGTGTTCTCTGATGTGCAGGGTGTCCGTGCGCATGGTGCAGGGGCAGCGCATTTATGCTGAGCTGCAAGAACTCGAGATTCAAGGGATGGGGGTGGAAGGGGGAAGCATCGCCATGGATGAAAGCTTGAAAGCTTTTCTGGCGATGCACGTCAAACAAACTGTGAATGGAAGAAGAAGAAGAAGAAGATGAAGAAGAAGAAGAAAAGAGGTCTTGCAGACCAAAGTGCCTTCCTTCCTCAACAACACACGTTTGCACGTTTGCACACACTCCAAATGGTACTTTCACACGTGCTACATACACTATGGGCATGCTACACGCTCAAGAGTCTCACAACACATGGAAACACACTCGTTGAATCCGCCATTCACCCTGCCCGGATGAACACAAGGTGGGCCAGTCTCCCTGCTCGAGCATGTGGGCAAGCACATGTAGGTAGGAACCTTACCGCCTAGGCGCCCAAGCATATGGCCAATGACTTACTTAACAATAAAATTTAATCTCAAAGCGGGCTAATGGGGATTGGACCCCGTGCTTCGTGACACATAGGTTAGAACCTTACTCCTTGGCTACTAGCGATGTCTATTGATCCCTACCCACCAAATGGGAAAATTTTGAGGCTTCAACAAGTGTATGGGTAGGCACACGTAGGTAGGAACCTAACCGCCTGCCTGCCCAAGCATATGGCACGATGACTTTCTTAACAATTAAATCTAATCTCAGAGCGGGCTGATGGGGATTGGACGTGGTGCTTCATGACTCGTAGGCCGGAACTTCACCCCTTGGCTACTACTAGCGGTGTGTATTGATCCCTCCCCACCAAATGGGAAAATTTTGAGGCTTCAACAAGCAATGGCATGGTATGTACCAAGCATTAGAACTAGTCCGCTTTCAACTAGAAGTCCAGCCTAGAAGCCTCCTCCAACGTTTATCAAAGCAAACCCAAAAAAGAAAGGGTTTTTCACCACCGCAGCCCTTCCTAGCAACTCTTGGAAGTCGTCGATCAACCCATGGCGTGGGTTACTATGTATAATGGAAATTGTGACCAAGTGGAAAGTTATCAATGGCATGGAGACCTGCTCTTATTACACTCACTTGGAGAAAGCCCTCTAGCAAAGAATCGTATGTCCAGTAGGTGATTCTTCCTCACATGAGTTAACGATTCATCAAGAACTTGTGAAACCCTCCACTACAGATGAGATACGATGTCATTGTTGCAACGCGTTTCAAGCAATAATTGTCAAGATTGAAACTACATGGTTATGAACAATCGATACTTTATCCTGATACTAGGAAAGTAACACACATTTCTCCATAACCTTCTGATGCACCATCCACATGGTGGCATCTACATGTGCCCTTTAACTCAAAAATAGAGAAGGTGCCACATTTTAATTTGGCTAGATTTTGATGAGGTTCAAAAGAGCAATGAATGCAAAGTTACTCCTATGACCATTAGTTTGCAATGAATGAGGCCCTTAACTAATATAATCAATGGTATATATAAGGTCTCTTCTACCTATTAAACAAGGAAGAGTTTTTGCCACGTGGCAGCTTAGAGGAGAAGAGCTTAGGAAATGTTGTCAGGTGCCACCCTTGCACTCTTGGACTATCCCTAACTTTTGGATTACCACCCTTGGACTCTTGGACTTTTATGGACTCAATGATCTATCACAAGCCTTGGACTACCACACTTGGACTCTTAGACTACCATGGGCTCTTAGACTACCACCCTTGGACCACCCTTGGACTCTTGGACTACCATGAGCTCTTGGACCACTACCCATGGACTCTTGGACTACCAACAACCCACATATACACACTCACACACCACGCATATACACATGCATACACATACACCACACATATATACACACATGTACATGCACCCAAAAACACACATATGCATACCTTCTTTTGGTAAGAATGCGCACAGGCACGTGCGCACACAAATACACCCCACACAATAAGTGCACATATGCAAGTGAAACAAACACACACTTACGTGCAAGCATGTTACAAGCACATATGCATGTGTCGATATAGGCATAGAGTGCCAAAACTTATGCACATGCAAGGACAAAGAGACACATAAATTTAGTCATAAACATATGCGTACATTTAGTCATAGGGTGCCCAAACATACACACACACATCCAAGCACAAACATACACACGCATGTGTACACAACACACACATAGGTAGGAGTTGCACACATATACACGTACACACACACAAGCACACACTCGTTAGTACAAATACACACACATGCAAGTGCGTGCGCAACCACACCCACTATCACACATGTAGATACATGCACGCACATAAACACATATTCATGCATGTGCGCATACCCACATACACACACACAATTGCAAAAGCACACATGGTCATGCACGTATGCAATCGATGCTAGAGCATCACGCGGGCTCCCTACTCATTCACAACCAAAAACTCAAACTAAAAATCAAATCTTCTGGGGGATATCTCTCAAGAAGTTGAACAAACTGGAGAAAGGAGGGAAGCTATTCAACCCCTTTTCAATAGATATAGCCAATCGCATGCTAAGCTTGAATATAGCATCGAGTAGCACCTTCACACAAACAACATGCAAGTTAGAAATGATGGTTGGGAACTAATTCTTGAGCAGCTATCTTTCATCTCAATTTTAGTTAAGGTTGTACTTAATAGGACAAATGTTGCAAAGCTCATATACAAAACTCAATCTTTGCATTTTGAGCAAGACATGCAGGTGAATGGGATGGTACTTGTGAATGAGAGGGCAAATATAGTAGCTTTGCTAACCTTGATAGAGAAAAAATCTCCTTGTCATCTCCATAGTACCAATCTTCATCTATCGCTCAAAATTTTTGTTTCCCATTGTTTTAACATCAACGGCTGGTTTATCCTCCATAGAGTTGAAATCCTTGATTATACACTACATATTTTCACAATTGGGTACAATCAAGAAGACACTTGAATTTGATTGGTTGTTTCATAGGGTAGAGTTTATGCTTTCTGTTATCTAGGTGGAATCCAAGACATGGCTTTAGGTATTTGTATTCCTTGAAGCTATCCTTTTTTCCTAAACTAAGATCTGGTCTTGGGGAGGACTGATTTGTGGAATGGAGGAACTACACTGTTTGGTCTCCAACAATGACTCGTGTCGTGGGGATCGAGCCATTATGCCGATGAGGTAATCCCTCCAAGCGACTCTGGGTGAAGAGCACTGGTGCAAATGTTGTCCACAAGTGTCACTCTAGTGACTCTAGGTTAAGAGCAATGCATGCAAATGTCATCCACTAGTGTCACTCTAGTGACTTATGGCTTGTTGCAATCATAAATCCAAACGAGAAGGAAGGGGAAGGGAAAGGGAATGCGAGAGGAGAAGGGGGAGACGGGATGCAAGAAGGAAGGGAAGGTGAAACATGGCATTCACAAAAGGCATGAAGAGGAAATTAGAGCAAACTTGAGAAAAAAGATAGCTTGTATTCCAATGTGAGTACACAACAAGTGAATACCAAAGTCAACTACTTGGCTTGGCTACGTTTGCTTTACATGTCTTCAGTGGTTCCTTATTTGTGGAATAGTTGCTAGTAGGATTTTTATTTTGACTGGTAATGTGTTGTTTCCAGCACTAGATTCCACTACAGCTAGCACCACTTGGCATGAGTGATTGCACTGGCAAGACGTTGGGTGGATAGATTGGAACTAAATACTTATGACCTTTTTGAGAAACAAGCGGGAAAAAATGAAAAATCTAAGGTGTAGGTTAGTAGAAAGAAGGTGTTAGTAGGGATTGATGTGAAAGATCCTAATGGTATTAGTGTTAGTTGAGGAAGTACCAGCATATTATCATGCTCTGACTTAAGTCTTATTTTTTATTAGAGTAGGACTTATATTGGATTCTCACCAGACTACGTATTGACATGCCATGTTTGTAGGTCTATTATTTTGCATGACATTTTATCTTACTTTTCTGCATAGGGTCTTCTTTCTAAACCCATTTTATGGATTGCACTTCAGTGAGGATTTTTGCTGGAAGTGCCTTTGATCCTAATAAGGTTGTGGTGCAATTCGAAGCTCTATTTGTCCAAATCGTCAAATCCATATGAATCTGATAATATACAAATGCCTAAAATGAGGACTATGGTTGAAGAGATTTATAGCATCTGGGATTTTAGGAACGTCGTCTAAGTTATGGTGGGAGGCTCAAATGGTAAAGTGGGTACTAATATTAATCAACAAAAGAAAAAAGTAAAAGAACAAAATCAAAAGGAATGGTGGTGTTAGTAAATGAATGGGGAAAAAAGCTTGTGGGGTCACAACAAACATGTCCAGACCCATTTTGGTGTCATCAAAATCACCTTGTAATCAAACTCGTCCTTTGGAGCTATTGGTCTAGAACCACTTGTTGTTCCATTTGTGGACGAGTTCCTTATGACACTGGTTGTTGATATAATTTGATTGGCCTAGATCTTGATGAAGTAATTAGAATTGCATACCTTGTTGACAACTAGAAGGAGTATGAGTTGACTCTATTATTTGGGTCTTCATCATATTTCAGTAATCATTGGAAAGAGGTGGCGTCAAGACATCGATGGGGACCTTTGTTGGTGAGGCCTTTTCTTACCATGGTAGCAAGATTCTTTAAGGTCTTTAGGATCTTCCATCGCAATAGGTTCTAGGGGATCTACTATATTTCATGGAGCAGGTTCATGTGGGTCTACTACTATGTAGGTGGATGGACTGGCATGTTGAAGGATTGGTTTTGTAATCCCTTGTTGGAAAATTGATCAAGACCTTTGAACTACCATTGCCTTGCCCATTTATGGGCCCTATAGGAGGTTCTTGTGGCACCACTCTACTTTTAGGAGAAAGTTCTTGTGTAACTACTACTGGTGTATTCTTTGTTATCGGTGTTGTAGGCTTAGGGTCTCCACTCTCATTGTTGTGGCTACAGAGGGGTGAAATTAGCCTTGAGGCAAGCGAGAGAAGGTGGGATGTTGTGTTGATGACACTTAGATTGAGTGTTGCTATAGTAATATCCTTGAGCTGCAATAGTTCCTTCCTGAACCCACAACTTTCCCGTGCCTTTGTCAATCATCCTCTCGCATGTTTAACTTCCATCATATCACTGCAATAAATTGATATATGTTCTTTGTAGCAAATGTGAGTAGGACCATAATGTCTCAAAGATTTCCTATTTTTCTCAAGCCCAAGCTGCTTTTGAGAAACTTATTAGTGAAGATAATTTCTCATTTACAATGGAAGATTCTTGTGTGACTTCCACTATGTCTGGCGTGTTTGGTGTGACAGGTTCTTATGTAGCTACCATGAAGCTTGATGCCAAATTTCTCACTAAGGAAAGTAGATTCTATCCTGTTCTTGGTAGGTTCTTGTGTTATTATACCCTTTTTGAAGACAAATTCTTGTGTAGATGTTGTTTGCCTTGAAGATGATGCGATAATTTCAATGGCGTAGCATTTCGAGAGACTAGTGGTCAAGTAGCATCTTGTGTTACTGTTTGTTTTTTGAAGACATGTTCTACTCGATAGGAGGTAGAGGGTGTTCTTTGTGTGTGATCCTCCTATATTGGTGCTTTTCCCTTGTCCTTGTGATTAGGTTCTTGTGGTTCTACCTTTATCAATGTTCTTGTGGTTTTGCTCTCCAATCTTTGCCTTTATTTTTCATAATGTGCAAGCTTGACTCTAATGGTTGCCTCTCATTTGTTGATGATGACAATTTTAGAAGCTTGGGCCTCCACTATTACTTCGGTGCTTTGTTGAACCCATCATCATTGTTGCTTGAAGATGATGGAATTGATCTTGTTATACATAGTACCTTGGATACCAAAATATAAGTGTTTCCAAGGCAATATCCTTGGGGCTCTACTAGTGTTGTGGGAATCCAATGGTAATGTACCTTTCTTGTTGGATGGCATCATTTTGTTCTTCGATGTTGAGGTTTGTTTTTTACATGATGAGGTGGCTTTTGATGTTAAGATTTTGTTCAAATCCAAATATATGATGCACCTTCAAAGTACCCTTGGGCTTGTAGTAGTTCCTTTCAAACCCATACTTGCTTGGTGGCTCTTCTTGTTTATCGTCTTTGCTAGTGAGGCATTTGTAGACATTGGGAGTTAGAGTAGATGTTGATGGTGGTGATTAATACATCTTGAGGGTTGATTCATCACCAAACAACCCTTTGTAAGCCTCTTGGATCCAACTTCTACCAAGAACTATTGCAGCTATTAAGAATGAATTGAATTTCAGAATCACATACTTCAAGGAGTACCTGGCCGATATTTTTTAATGTTTCCCAGAAGATGAGGTTGCTTGCTCGACCATCTGCAACAGCTAGTATTCGACATGTTGTACCTACGGATGTCAGCTCTACTCAAATTTGAGATGGATTAATACCTATCTTCTTGAACCTTGGTATCAATGGAGTTATTAATTGTAAGTTCAAATTCTTATGTAGAACCGCACTTGTGGTATCATAAGGTGTAATGGCGATAGTTTAATCATTATCAAGGTGCATAATCTGAGTTTCTATAGTAGTTGGAAGATCTATTATGGCCATTGTATGTATCCAATCTAGCGAGCCTTCTAACTTGGGTAAAGGACCACACCAAGAGTCTTTCGGACTCTTCCCATCTTCCTCTTCTTGAACACATTTACTGATGTCGGCGTATTTGTGGTATCAGATTCAGGCCCAAATAGATTTTCGGACATTTACTGATGTCGATGTATTTGCATATTTTGAGCCTTCCAAGTTTGGAGATCTACTCTTATGCCTTGTTTATCCTTTCATATAGATAAATAGTATTGGAGCACCAATCATGGACCAATCCTACCATATGTAACAAAGGTTTGCCCAGTATGATTTCATATGAATCATCTAGTTGTAGAAGTCCATAACAACAAAGCACACCCAAAATGTGAGGCCAAAAGTTTTGATTTTAGTTGTTACGATTTCTCAAAACTTTTGTTCGAAATGATGTAAAGTATTTATAGGATCGCACCAGACGTGGCGGGGGTTCTATTTAATACTTTGGTTTAGTCAAAGACGCCTAACTAAACATGTGCCATTAATAAGCATCATGGGTGATGCCATTAAGAAATACTCACATTAATGGTAGTCATTTGATGTATATCATTGTGCTAAGTATTTGAATAATGGTGAATTGGTTTATTGAGTATAGGAAATGACATGGACGGATGGGAGTAAACAAGCTCAAAGGAATAAAGGCTAAATGCCATGGTTTTATGCTAGTGCTACTAAATGTATTAAATGGCCAAGAGTCATTACATTTTGATAAGGGAGAGTGCTTAAAAGCCTAACCACTTTTTGGCATGTAATTTTGGATGAGAACGTGAGTAAAGGAGTGATAAAGAGAAAAGTATGGTAAAAGGATGCTCAAGAGAAAAGTATGGAAAAGGGATGTTTAAGAGATGAATACGTAACCTAGTATCAATGGTTCATGCTCTTATTTATAATAAATACTCTTGGTGTGGGATCACGAGCCACACCCCTTGAGGGGGGAGTTTGCACCCAGTGATTGCCTCTTGTCTTTTCATAAGTTTCCGTGCATATTCAAATTTTGATGCTATTGTATGTGTTAGAATTGTTATTCACGTTTCAGTGGTATGAGAGCACTTGCTACACTCCACAAGGTATTTCTCCAAAGAAGTGTTGGGAAGAGAGCTCAAGCAACCGTCATCTCAGATATCAAGAAGGAGTTCAAATAGTACTTGGGAGAGTGGTAAATTTGAGCTTTAATTTTTGGCCTCCTTATCTTCTTGACTAAAGTCAATTTTTTGAAAAGAAAAACAAAGCTTTTTTCCTGTGTTTGTGATTGCCGCCGACGGGCTGTTTTTTTTCGTTTGGAAGCTCAACCAAATGAAAAAAAAAAGCAAGTAACTCTTCCTACGATGGACGTCCGCGTGTGAGAAAGAGAAGCCATTAAATTTTCGCGATGGATTCACTTGTGGAGTCAGCTTTGGGGTTTTCAGGGCCTTTGAATCCAATTCCCGGTCCTTCAGGCTAAGACTAAACATAGAAGTGGGTCCGAATGCACTTATCAACAAAGGGAAGAACGTGGAAGAAGATGATAACTGTAGTTTTTTCAGTGATGAGAGAGTGAGAGCTTATATGATAAGTCATCAAGCCCTCAACAACTTATCAAAGTTCTCTACTCTTCTACCCCTCAAACAGACAACTTTCCTCAAGCTCATTTTTGGAGGCTCTTCTACTCCAACAACCTCATATTCGGCAACATCTAGAAGCCATAAAGCTCTTGTCACTAAGCGTCAAGAAGGTTCTCTCACATATTGATAGCATCGTACATTTGGTATTGCGGATCTTAGCGAAGACGATTTGCAACACTGGTGGTGGATAGTTTCAACTTGGGTGGTGAAAGCACAAGAGATAAGTATAACGATTGAGTAAATTTTGTTATATTGAGTGTAAGAGAGTTTATTTGCTTTCACAAAATGGCACAGCATCTCCCACCATCTCCAACGATTCAAGAGTAAATTAATGCACTTCACCTTCAACTTTTGCAAGAGAGAGATCATCGAGAGAAATTAGAGAAAGAGCTTGAGAGAACTAAGAATAAGAAAAGGAAGAGACATGAGAGGGATGAGAGTACTTCAAGATCCGATTTTGAGGGAGTGATTTGTAGAGCGATTAAATCTGCATTGAGAGAAAAGAAGGAAAATAAAACTAGTGGGAAATCTTTTACTTTTTAAAAATATGATGGGAAGCAAGATGCAAAAATTGTTTTAGCATGGATTAGTTAGCATGATGATTATTTCCAAGGTGAAAGGTTTCCTGAAAAAGACAAAATTTAATGTATTGTTAATCATCTTATTGACAATGTGGCACTATGTTGGAATGTGGTCAAAAACAGTAACAAACGACCAACTACTTGGAAGGAATTGAAGAAAAGATTGAAGAAAGACTTTCTTTCGACACAATTCAAGTCGAAAGTCCATCAACAATAAGATAGTTTACATCAATTAGAAAAAGAGGCAGTTGCTTTGTATATTGAGAGATTTTGGCAATCTCTCATTCAACTTCAAACCATAGATAGAATTTTTGAGAAAGAACAAAAGAGGAAATTTGTATCTAGTCTTAGGACTAAAATAAAAGCCGAGATCAGCATGTTTAATCCTCATTACTTGAGTTCAGCTATATCACTTGCTACAAATTGTGAAAGAAAGAATGGGATACCTAAGGATGGAGAAAAGAATAAACCTTTTGTTCCTTTTCAAAAGAGGGACAAGAAGTTTAAGTTCAAACCGTATTCTCATTTGATAGCATTGGCATGGCTGAGTGTAAGACAATTGGTACCCCTATGGAAGTTGATGTGAAGCTCTCAAACGAGAATTCATCACCACTGGTGGATGAAGCGAAGTACAGAAGGCTTGTGGGCAGCTTGATTTACTTGTGCAACACGTGGCCGGACATCAGTTTTGTGACTGGTGTACTAAGCAGGTTTTCCAATAAGCCCCGGGAGAACCATTGGAGGGCAAGGATGCGGGTGCTAAAATACATCAAAGGCACACATTGATTATGGCATCACCTATACCAAGGGCAACATCTTGACCAGATTCTATGACTCAGATTGGGCAAGAGACGTGGACAGTAGGAGATCAGTGACAGGTTATTGTTTCTCACTTGGATCTGGAGCTGTGTCATGGGTCAGTAAGAAGCAACCAACAGTTGCTCTTTCTTCTACCGAGGCCGAGTACAAATCAGCATTCTTTGCTTCTTGCGTCAGAGCCCGGGTGATCTAGCTGAGCGTGCGTGAATGCTTGGAAGCTCAGCAGCTCTGTGGGAGGAAGGAGAAGCTCTGTGGGAAGCTTTATGGGTGACTTTACTCGCATCTGAGTGTGCAGAGACCTTGGAGAAACCTTTGGAAAAGTCACTTTGGCTTTGCGAAGTGGTTTTGAGAGCCTGTTAAGAGCTTTCAAAGAAAAAGTCGTTTTTTGAGCTTTTCCCTGTTCCATTCGATGACAGAGACTCCATATTGACTTGTAGAGGCAACTATTGCTTGCTTTTGGTGTCCACATTACTTCAGGAGCCTGGAAACACCTTTATTCTTGAATCCGGGATCATTTCATTGGATTTCTGACTCACTGTGTCAGTTCCTGCGTTTTTTGCCCGGGTGTTGGAACTCAAGTTTGGAGCAACCATTTGTAGATCTGTCAGTTCCGATGGACTCAGGAGGTCCTAAAACTTTTATGTTGCTCATCATTCGCACTCCGGTGGAGTTTACAAACAGCTCTGTTTCAAAAAACGTTTTTCAGCCCGTGTGTTGGACCCAGTGATTGAGACCACGGTTTCCAAAACCGTCTATCCCATTGCGTTCCCGACGCCCAAAAACCCCTACCTATTAGTTCTTGCACGATTCGGTGAAGGATTTTCAGAGTTATAAATCTCTGTGTATTCGATTTCGTCTCTCTGTTATGCATTTTTCATACTAAGGTTTTGAAACCTTAGATTTATGCCACATGGCAGTGGATAAGTGTTGACTCGCATTTCTCACTCATCGGTTGGGATTTTGGAGTTTTGGCAGAAGAGAGATATTTGCAGATTTTCTTGCTGAGTCCGATTATGCAATGGCGCCCATGTTTTGAGGCATCTCAGGTTCTATTTTCAGTAGCGCTCCATTACCGTGGGACTATGATTTCTTGAGCATACCTTATGCAGATCACTCTGGTTGCAGTGTGCGCTCATTCGTGATATGCATTGGGTTGCAGTGGATGATTTATAGGCCATTTGGATGCATTGCGGTCCTTGTTGGATGCGCTGATAGGCCCAAATTGCCTTGTGGGATGCTATTTTTTATGCATGCTTTGCACATGGATGCTATTTTATGCTGAGGGACAGCTTTGACACATTGTTGGTGATGCACTGATAGTGCTATGCTCTCTTGGATGAGATATAATTTGATCATATGCCAGTGGATGGTGTTTATGCTTGAGTCATTTGGCACTTATTGGCATTTTTTCTTTTGGGCCAGATTTGCTCATATGGATGCATAGTATATGCACATGAGTCAGATGCTTTGAGTTTTGAGTTTTGGTGATATTTCACTCTATTGTGGCATACACATTTGGGTGCACCTGGTATTTGGTGTGATTCTCTCTTGCAGGCACTAGCATTTGGGATTTTGCTTTATTTGCATCATGGCATCCTCTTCCACGTCTGAAAAGGAGTTTTTCAGCAGTAAAAAGTTTGATGGGACAAACTTTTCTTTGTGGAAAGAGCAGATAAGGGATGTGCTTATTCAAAAGAAGCAGATTAAACCCTTGGTAGGTATTGAAGCTAAGCCTGCGGATATGTCTGAGGATGATTGGAATGAGTTGGATGCATTAGCAAAGTCTACTATTAGACTTCATCTTGTAGAGTCAGTTTATTTCACAGTAGTAAATGAGCAGACTACGGAAGATTTGTGGAAGAAACTGTGTGCCACTTATGAGAAGGAAACTGCCTTTAATAAAGTTTACCTCATGAAGAGGTTGTTTGAGCTGCAGATGAAGGAAGGGGTCTCCATTGCTTCTCACTTGAATGAATTCAATATTATTTTCAGCCAGCTTCAGGCTCAGAAAATGAATTTTGATGCGGAGACTAAGGCAATATTTCTCTTATGTTCATTGCCATCCTCATGGGATACCTTCCGTACAGCTGTCAGTAACTCTGCACCTGGTGGAGTACTAAAATTTGATGATGTTGTGGGTAGCTTGTTGGCCGAGGAGATTAGACGGAAGTCTATGGATGGCAACAAGCAGGATGCAGCCTTAAATGTGCAAAGGGGCAGATCACAATTCAGGGGGAAGTCCCAAGAAAGAGGAAAGTCTCGTAGCAAATCCATGGCACGAAACATTGAGTGTTACCACTGTGGCAAGAAGGGCCATATGAAAAAGGATTGCTACAAGCTGAAAAGAGAGCAAAAGGATAAGAAAAAGAATGCAAATTGGGGTGCAAATCAAAAGGAAGAGAGTCCAAGGGAGGACAAAGGAAAAGTGAAGATCGAGGAGATCAATGCAGTCACACATGATAGTGACAATGATGTTCTCTTCATGTCTACTTTATCTGCAGAGTTGCTTACCACTTCAGATGATGCATATTCCCAAGATTGGATTTTGGATTCTGGTGCTTCATTCCATGTTACTTCCCATAGGGAATGGTTCTCCACTTATGATAGTGGAAAGACAGGTTGTGTGCATCTTGGAAATGACTATGCATGTGACATAGTGGGAGCAGGTGACATAAAGTTTTCTTTCGCAAATGGGTCTGCATTTGTTTTGAAACATGTGAGACATGTGCCTAAGTTGACCAAGAGTCTTATTTCAGTGGGTCAGCTAGATGATGCTAGTTTTCACACCACTTTTGGCTTTCAAAGTTGGAAAATTCAAAAGGGCTCTATGCTTTTGGCTAGGGGTGCCAAGTGTGGGACTTTGTATCCCTTACATGTATCAGGGGTATTTGATCATGTTGTTGCAATAACCGAGCAGCCAAGCACTTCTTTGTGGCATTACAGGTTGGGGCACATGAGCCAAAATGGAATGAAACTCTTATGCCGTTTGGGTTATGTACCGCATTTGAATTTCTCTGATTTTGAATTTTGTGAGCACTGTCTCTATGGGAAGCAGACTAAATCATCCCATAAAAGAAGGGGAAAGAAAGAGTTTTAAATGCTTGATTTGGTGCATTCAGACGTATGTGGTCCCATGCCTACACAGTCATTAGGCGGGGCTGAATACTATGTGACATTCATTGATGATGCAACTAGGAAAGTGTGGGCTTATGCTATAGCTCGGAAGAGTGATGTCTTCCAGGTATTTCAGAAATGGTTGGCCTTGGTTGAGAATCAGTCAGGTAGAACGCTTAAATGCCTACGGACAATGGTGGAGAGTATCTCTCTCATGACTTTCAGCATTTCTGTGATACTCGTGGGATTAAGAGAGAGCTTACATCCCCTCGTACTCCAGAGCAAAATCCAGTTGCAGAAAAGATGAATCGTACCATTCAAGAAACGCTGCAATGCATGCTTTCCAATGCAAGTCTTTCTGGTGGTTTTTGGGCTGAGGCAATGAAGACTGCAGTGCATGTGATCAATAGATCACCTAGTAAGAGTTTGGATGGTGGTATTCCTGAAGAGGCATGGAGTGGCAAGAAGCCCTCTTACTCTCATTTGCGTATATTTGGGTGTGAGGCATATGCACATGTGCCAAAAGAGCTTCGAAAGAAGCTAGATCCTAAGTCTAGGAAATGCATCTTTCTGGGTTATGGTGAAAGTGGAGAGATGGGCTATCGTCTCTGGGATCCAGAAGCAAAGAAGATCATACGCAGCCATGATGTGGTCTTCAATGAGAAGAAGATGCATAAGGCACCCATGAGGGATGTGGAAATGAGGAGAATCACTTTCCAGGATGTGAATCCACCTGCATATGTTGATAGACAGCAAGCTGTCCATGCACCAAATGTGCAAGAAATGGTGCCACCAAGTACTCCCATAGGTATACAATCAAGGGTAGATGATGGATCATCTATTGGTGGAAATGATGAGCCAAATGTGGCTGATATGCAAGTGGGACAGCAAGCTGAAATGCCCTTGAGAAGATCATCTAGAGTGTCTAGACCACCTGATAGGTTTGTTCCAGAGGTAGACTATGTGATGCTTACTGATTGCGGGGAGCCTTCTTGCTACAGAGAGTCTATGATGCGTGAGGATCAACGCAAGTGGGAGTATGCTATGCAATCAGAGATGAGTTCACTTATAAAGAATAAGACTTGGGACTTGGTTTCTTTGCCACATGGAAAGAAAGCATTGCCATGTAAATGGGTCTACAAAATGAAGGTCACAGGTGATGATGTGCCTAGGTACAAGGCCCGTTTGGTTGCTAAAGGGTTCAAGCAAGAGAAGGGTGTGGACTTTGATGAGATATTCTCTCCAGTTGTGAAGATGACCACATTTAGATGCATGCTTGGACTAGTGGCAGTAGAGGATATGGAGCTTATGCAGATGGATGTCAAGACAGCTTTCTTGCATGGGGATTTGCATGAGGAAATTTACATGGTGCAGCTGGAAGGCTTTGAAGAAAAGGGCAAAGAGCATTTAGTTTGCAAGCTAAAGAAGAGTCTCTATGGTCTTAAGCAAGCACCTAGAGAATGGTATCAAAAGTTTGATGCTTTCATTCGGTCCCAGGGTTTTAGAAGGAGTGAAATTGATCACTGCCTCTACACTAAAAGGGCTAAGGATAGTAGCCTGATAATCCTGGCACTATATGTGGATGATATGCTATTGGCTAGTAAGAATACTTATGAGCTAGATGCATTAAAGGCCAAGTTGCATGAGGCCTTTGATATGAAGGATTTGGGATTTGCAGGTCATATTCTTGGTATGCGCATCACGCGTGATCGGAGTAGGAAACTCCTTTGGCTTTCACAAAAAGAGTATGTTACAAAAGTATTGCAGCGTTTCAATATGGAGGGGGGGAAGGCAGTGAGTACTCCATTGCCTCCATATGTGAAACTGAGTCATACAGATAGTCCCAAATCAGATGAGGAGAGGGCCATGATGGCCAAGGTTCCTTATGCATCAGCAGTTGGGAGTCTTATGTATGCTATGATAGCTACTAGACCAGACATTGCATTTACAGAGGGAGTTGTTAGCCGGTATATGGCTAATCCAGGAAAGAGGCATTGGGAGGCAGTTAAGTGCATCATGAGGTACATGAAGGGTACCAAGGAGATGTGCATTTGCTTTGGTAAAGGAGACATGCGTGTACTTGGGTACACAGATTCAGACTATGCAGGGCATGTGGATAGTAGGAGATCCACTTCTGGTTATGTGTTCACCTTTGCAGGTGGTGCAGTGTCGTGGATGTCTCGTGCACAGAAGTGCATTGCTTTGTCTACCACAGAGGTTGAGTATGTTGCAGCCACAGAGGGTTGCAAGGAGGCTATATGGCTTGATCAGCTAGTGGGAGATTTGGGGATTCATACAGGTGTACCGACATTGCATAGTGATTCCATGAGTGCTATTCAGCTAGCACGGAATCCGGTCTTTCATGCAAAGACCAAACACATTGAGGTCAGGTACCATTTCATCAGGGAGGTACTTGAGGACAAGCACATAGAGCTTGTCAAGGTTCATACAGATGATAACCCTGCAGATATGCTGACAAAGAGTCTACCTAGTAGCGATTTGAGTATTGTTGTGTATTGATGGGCATTGGATAGTATGCTCACTAGTTGTTCTCTCTTAAAGGCACATTGTCCTTTAAGTGGGAGGTTGTGGGGGTTAAAGGTCACTGTGCCTTAACCTCGGTTATGTACAATACTCAAACACATATATAAATGAATGAAAAAGAAGATTAGGGTGGTTCTTCACCCACCAAACTTGTGTGGCTCTCTATCTCTCTCTCTCCTTCTTCCGTTCTTGCTTCCGTTGAGAGCACTCTCACCACTGATGATTTTTTGAAGGCCACTATTTGTTTGAAGGCCACTTATGATTTTTTGAAGGCCACTGATGATTTTTTGGACATGCCAATTAATCAAATTCCACAAATTCAACTGGGTAGTAATACTTAAATGTAGTCATAAAAGAGCACCCTCGTCTTCATGCATCTAATGCTATTCCTCCATTGCTCATTGGCTCCCGTGTTCATTCCCCTATTCACCAGCTAGAATTTTGTTTCTCCATTAATGCTATTTTTCCATTGCTATTTAATACTTCTCATTGGTTCCCCTAGTAGCCATATAGAATTCTATTTCTCCACTGCTCATCTCCTATTTTTCCACTGTTCTTGTATTCACCATGTTTGCTCTTGCGTTGACACCTGCTGTTACCAACATTCATTATACCAACATCATCCCTATTCTATCTTCTTCTTCCTTCAAGATGGTCACATTGCATTGCTCAAATATTTTAATGCCACGTGTTCACTTTGGGATTCTATTCAACGATAATTTTTGATTGGTCTCAAGATTGAGGAGTTAACACAGATGAACACAAATGGCCTCCATTTAGTTCTTTTCTATGGACCCCATTCAGATGTTGATAAAGGAGTTCACATTTTTTGGAAAGAGTTTGCTCATTTTGCCCCTTATGCTCATTAGTGTCCCTGTTCTATTTATGTCTGGCCTACTTATCTACTATGCCAAATTTGCAGGTTGGGGGCCTTCAACTTTAGAATTCTTGTTTTATGCAACGGGGAACATAAATTCTTGCTTTGGGCAACAATTTGCGAGGGAAGTTTGGTACATCAATAGATAAAATAGTGGTTGATTTACTTCTTTGCACCAAATTAGCTATAAAAGGCTCCTGATACCACCACGTTGGCTTCAAATAGCCTTAAATTTTCTATGTTATTTTTCTTGTTGAACAAGCATGGTGGTCATTGGGGTGTAATCTAGTGTGGCAGTAGTGCATAAGAACTAGTGCAATAGTCCCACTATTTTGCAGGCTGCCCTATGTTATACATTGTATTGCTATCCAATAAAGGTCTGTATTCCTATGTTTTGTCCACTTTATGTGTGGAGTGGCATGTATTGAGCTCTACAATGTATTAAAAATTTCTATATGCCTATGGAGTAAAGGCATGGAGTGGAACATGTCTAGCTCTATGTCATGTTTAGAATGGATGTATGCCATGCAGTAAAGGCCTAGAGTTTCATGTGTCAAGCTCTACATGGTGTTCAAAAAAATTATGCTAAGAAGTTTTAATAGGTCATGTCTAATGATTATGCCCTTGTTGCAATCAATACACTAGGGAGGAACAACTCGATGAGAGTGCTAGCCTGCCCCGAATTTGAAATCTTGCCCCCACTAGCACGTCATAGCATGGCCCCAAAAAATGTCCCAAAATAGTTCCACGATTGGCTACACCCGATCGTGCATTGGACCTTTAGTTTAGTGAATTCTACTTGAAATGCACTCAATTGTGGCTCAACTATCCACTCTTCTACTTCTACAATGAACAATGTTTTGGTTAACTTTGATTGCGGCTCAACTATCCACTCTTCTACTTCTATAGTGTTTTGGTTACAACTTCTTGTGTAGCATGCTCTAGCATTATGTGGTTTGTTTCAAAATGTGTTTTGCCATGCTTTAACTCTAGTGGGTTGGATGTAGATTGATGGTTTTTGAATATGCCTAGTAATGTTTCATGAATATTAGAAAGTACAACTCCACTTTTTGACCCTCATCCACAACTATTTGAAGAACTAGTCCTCTGATGTTTTGTACAAAACTTCAAGGATAAGATCAAGAAATGATTGGACCATGGCAAGGACCAAATATCGGGATACTCTTAATTTAATAAAATTTTAGTTTTCTAACAGTTCTTTACATTGTTAATAATTACTTGGATGACATTCTCAGGATCCACATCATCAATTGCTTTTTCTAGCTATTCAACAATGTATTCTCTAGTCTTGCAATGACTACTTGCATCAATAGATTAATGAAAGGACTCACCCTTCAAATGTTATGACATGATATTGATTAGAGGCCTTTTGGAAGCGTTCTTCCATCCATCGTTGACAATGGTACAAGATGTTTTCTTGATACCATCACAAGCTACCCCCTTCGACCTAAAGAGCCCATAAATTATTCCACATGCACACCAAAATGGGGCTTTAAAGAGCCCCTATTTTTAGTCCCTTTGACTTGATGAGCCCCTAAACTGTTCCCCACTTGGAGGGGTAAAGTGGATCAAAGGGGGTTGAAAATAGGGGCTCTTCGAAGCCTATTTTGGATTTTCCCTAGCACACACCAAAATGGGGCTCCAAAGAGCCCCTATTTTGAGTACCTTTTAACCCAAAGAGCCCCTAAATTTCTGCCCACTTGCCCTTCTCAGTAGGGGTAGAGTAGATTAAAGGGGCTAGAAAATAGGGGCTCTCCAAAGCCCACTTTGGATGTCTGCTTACCACACGCTGAAATGGGGCTCCAAAGAGCCCCTATTTGACCCCTTTGACCCAAAGAGACCCTAAGTTGTTTTTCGCTCACCTTTTTAGAAAGGAGAAAAGTGGATCAAAGGGGATGGAAAATGGAGGCTCTTTGAAGCCCATTTTGGATGTGCACTAGGATGCACTAAATGGGGCTGCAAAGAGCCCCTATTTTGATGGGATTTTGATTCCCTTCAACACAAATAGCCTCTAAATTTTTCCCCAATCACTCTTCCTAATAGAGGTAATGTGGATCAAAGTGGGTGGAAAATAGGGCTCTCCAAAGCATGCTTTGGATGTGTGCTATGGCACTTTGAAGAGCCCCTACAACAAAGAGACCCTAAATTGTTCCCCACTCTCCCTTCTTGATAAGTGCAAAGTGGATTGAAGGGAGTGGCTCTCCAAAGCCCATTTTGAATGTGCACTAGTGCTCATCAAAATAGGGCTCCAACAAGCCCCTCTTTTGAGCCCCCTTTAATTGGAAGAGCCTAGATTGTTCCCACTTACCCTTGCTGATACAAGCAAAGTGGATCAAAGGGGGTGGAAAATAGGAGCTCTTTGAAGCACATTTTGGATGTGCACTAGTGCACACCAAAATGGGGCCCTAGATAGCTCATAGAGTTTCCTTTTGACCTAAAGACCCCCTAAATTATTCCCCACTAGTAGATTGAAAGGGGTGGAAAATGGGGCTCTTAGAAGCCCATTTTGGATGTGTGCTCGATAAAACCAAATTGTGTACCCTTTTTGGATGTGTGCTAGTCGAAACCAAATTGGGGCCTTGAAGAGCCCCTATTTTTGTTTGAGGAGTGGCAAAACATGCCACATGTCACTTAGAGGAGCATTGGTATGAGGGTCCCACTCCTATCTCATAGCCATGCATAGCCTCCTCATCTCCCAAAAGGTCTTAGGAGGGATATTTGGAGGGGTCTTCACTAAGCTCTTATATTCAAGGTCATGTAGTGTACACATGTGCTTATGGGACTACTCACAAGCCATATTACCACATGTCAATACACGAGGTAACAAGGCACTCAGCTTCTAATTTCTCCATTAGTTACATAGTCCCAAGGTACCATGGTGGCATTAATCACAAAAGACCCTACATTTCAATGCCTCCTTGGCCCTAATGCCACGATTTGACCAAACTAAGAACTAAACACAAAGCCAATCAACATTGGGCAGCTTACACAATTTAGGCCTAAGTAGTGGAACCAATCATGAAGAACCACAAATCAAGTGCCAACACATAAGAACAGGTGTTAAGTTTGAGTTGACAACACACACACAGGCTACCACCTCCCACAAAATGTGCCCACCACTTGTCAGATAGCCATGACCATTTAGGTAGGAGTTAACGTGTGTGTAGATTGATGGCATGCACATGCATGCTACACACAACCATTGCAAGCTACCACTACCAACCACCACTAACTATAATTTGCCAAATGTTGCCACATGTAAGCACCATAGAGTCCCATGGGTCAGATCTACTCTGATACCATGTTGGAAGAGTGGTAAAACACACCACATGTCACTTAGGGGAGTGGGAGGTGCAAGGGGGGTTGCACTCCATGTCCCATAGCCACACATAGCCTCCTCATCTCCTAGAAGGGCATAGGGGGGTATGAGAAGGGGTCTTCACCAAGCTCTTACGTCCAAGGTCACTCAAGTACACATGTGCTTATGGGCTTACTCCCAAACCATATTACCTATTGAGGATGACTCCACCCACATGGACCTCAACCAAGGAGGGTTAGTAGACCTCTAGTAAGGGGGGGCTACATTAGCAAGTAGTGGATACTTTTGTAACTATAGGGATAGTTATAACTGTCCCTAACAGCATGTAGTAGTGGCCTTATCCACCACATCATTTTTGGGGCTGTCTATTTTTTGACTGTTCTCCAACTGAGGTCAGAATACCATCGGATGTTGTTATAAGTTGGTCATCACCTCCTGCATGGAGTGAGTTGTTGCTATCTGATGTAATACAAACTATACGCAATATTTTCACTCTACAAATGATTGTCTCAGCTATTTGTATGCTTTGTACTATCTCTTTCTTTTCCAACATTAGTCAGATTTAAGTCTGAACCTGGCATTCCCATTGCTAGGAGTGGATGTGTATAGGTGTTTTTCAGTCTTTTGGAGACACCCGTAACGCTATTGGCGATCCTAATCTGCGTTCGATGTTTGACTGCTCATAACAATTTTGCACAAGAGTGAAAACTGTATGATCTACAATGACTACAACACAAATCGACCAGCAGAGGCAACAACTTGTAATAAAATCAAAACAACAACAACGTATTGTTGCAAAGATGACTTCTAACAAAGTAGGAGATGGCATACAAGCTGATTCAATGAGGGACATCATTCGAAGATTGCTTGAAGGTGGACCACTTTCAAAAATCCTTCACGACTTCTATAAGCGACTTCCTCATGACAAGAACTAGCTGGATAGCCACCACAACACTCAAGATAAGTGAACACACTACGACAAGTGAGGTGTCTACGAAGCTATGTCTTGGATTGAGCATTCAGCAGGAAGCAGATTGTAATCTGACTCCATTCCAACCATATATGCTTCCAACAACTTGATATCGTCCCTCCTCGACAAACACCACCAGCAAATAACTATTTGGCAAGCAAAGTACAATACACGGTTTGACAAGCGACATTGCTGTCAAAGTCTTCAGTCACTACATTGACTAGACAAGCCAGCAAGCAGTCATCGAATTACCAACAGACAGTTGTCTGACTGTGCAACAGCACCAAATGCTCTTCTGAGGTTCATCAACAATAACAATCCAACCATAAATATATCGACAGCAACAGCACTATCAAATATTCAAGGCGACAAGCCCAAGCAAATTGCAAGCAGATTACTCATCGAACTACACTACAAGCAACCCAACAGTAGATAGTGATACATCGCGGTATCTTGGTCCATGTTGGATAACTTTAAGGAGAAAATGTCACCTCGCCAAATTGGCTACGCCTATTTTACAAGAAACCATGCTAGATTGGAAATGAGCACACAAATAGAAGATCAAGATGACATTTTCAATGACCCCGAGACTATACACCCCAGTGGAGCAAGCTCTTCTGATAATTTTGTGCATAGAACATAAATAAGCGAGGTCCAGATAGAACTTAGCTACCTGATGGTGCAATCACCTACTGAAGAATTGCTCAAAAGGAGTATTGCAACAGATTTTGTAGCATGCCTATTTGTTCAGGCTCAAAGAAAACTCGATTTTAATCCATTGCCTCCACCTCCAAAAAAAAAATTACAAGCTCAAGCTCAAAGACAACTACAAGGCCAGCCAAGAATGCAGAATCCTTTGGTAAAGTCAGACAAATTCATAGGCAAGAAAGGGCAAGATCTAGATAGTCATATCGGACAATTTGAAACAAGGTGGACTGCAAGTAGATTTGGACAACTTCCGGACATCAACAAGAAAGAGCAGTTTGTAGCAACTTTTAATGGTAAGGCAATGATTTGGCTTATGGAATACGGGTAGAAGAAAGACTTGTACAAGACCAAGATGAGATCATAGAGTTAGTCATTGCTCACTTCCAAAAGCTCCTAGGAGAGGTGGAGGTCCTTACAACAGACAAGGTTAGAGCCCGAGAGCAATGCCGTTAGGTCAGGGAGAGTAAAGTCTCCAGATTTAATAGCATATTCCTTGACAGGGACCTTTCTTAGAAGAGTTAAAAGGGGCAGTTGATCAAATGGGAAAAGGCAAGACACCAGGTGAGGATGGGCTACCAATGGAGTTTTATCAAGTGTTTTGGGACACTCTTGGGCCCTATTTATTAATGCTCTGGCAAGAGTCTAAAGAAAATGGGTTTTTGGACCCAATTCTCAATACAAGAATGATAAAACTTATACCCAAAGGCGGTCCTAAGGATGAAAAAAAGAACTTGAGACCACTAACAATGCTTAACTATAGTTACAAATTTTTTGCCAAAGCACTAGCTATTAGACTTAAGTTTGAAGATGCAGGTTTGGATTAGAGAGAAGCAAGAGGGCTTCATACAAGGCATATATATTCTGGAATCTATCCTGACACTTGGAAGGGCTAGAACTAGAAGAGGAAACACAATAGGACATTTGTTTCCTTAAAATAGATTTTGACAAAGCCTATGACAGGATGGAATGGGGATTTATTTTGTTGTCTCTCAAGGATATGGGGGTTGGTCTTGTATTTACTTCGTTTGTTGATCTCCCACTGTGTCAGGCCAGAAGGAAAATTGAGATAAATGGTAAAGTCTCTCCTTCCTTCTCTCTCAAGAGATTTATCAGACAAGGCTTTGCTATAGTGGTAGACGTCTTGGGTTGGTTGGTAAATGATGGGATGGTTAAGGGGTACATCAAGGGAATTCAAGTAGAAGAGGGTAGACAAATCATTTGCCAACAATTTGCAGACGACACCAATCTAATACCCCACAACGATGAGCACTGTGTTAGAAGCACATTGGAATGTCTCAATGTTTTTTGTCTAGCTTCACGTACTAGAATCAACCATGAAAAAACTGGTATTTTATGCACTAAGAGCCCTCCTCATTTTTTGATCAACAAAGGTTGCAAACCATAAAAAAAGGGGAAGTCTTTAGACTTTTAGGCATTCCAACGGGATTTGGATGTTCAATGAAGGACAGGTGGGATTGGGTGATTGATTGGCTTAGGGACAAGGTAAACAGGTGGCAAGGTCTCCAACCTATGCTAGACAGAAGGAAATTTGTTTCAAGCCATTACACTTATCCATCTGTTATCTACTTTATCTCCTATTGGGCTCCAACAAGAAAGAGCTTGGGTCAGATCAATAGGCTTTTTAGAGCTTTCTTATGGGGAGGGGATGCAGACCATCACAACGTGCCCAAGGTAAAGTGGCAATTTTGCACGATGCCAAAAGTAGTAGGAGGTTTGGGGATTGTCGACATGGGCAAGTCTTCTACTAGATTTATGGGAGAGTGGATCTTCAAGGCTTTGAAAGATCCTTGGGCCACGCTGATTCTCATGAATATCAGGAGAGTTAAGCTTCAAAGATGCAAACACTAGAATCACATCTCGATGGGTATTGTTCTTTTTGGTAGAGAAGAATGTGTGGCTAAAGGTTTGGAGTTGTGGAAGGGTATGTGGGCAGCTTGGGAGTTAATGAGACATTACTTGAGATGGAAGGAGTTCACAAGGAAGACGAGTACCTTCTGTGTGAAGGATTCACTTTGGTTCTCTCTGATTTAGCCAGACTTACCATTATGAGACAAGACAATTAAATGCGCTTTGTGACTCAACCAAAAAGGATTACGTGTTTGGGAGGACATGTGGAATAGAGAACAAGGAGACTGGCTAGATAACAATACACTGACGGTCAGATTTAGGCTCAACAGATTTGATTTACTGTACTACAAGATAGACAAATACTTTCAACACGAGGAGACACCTAAGAACTCTCAGCCCCCCGAACACACTTCAAAGTGTAGGACAAGGAAACCATGTCCTTACCCACACATCCTAGGTACAGTTGTACTCAAGGTTACAACACACTTTGTTCCAAGAGTGGAGAACTAGGAAGCTGCAATGTGAAGTTCTCATAGTGTTCTTGATACAATCTCCTATGTCCCTGCTACAGTCTCTAGATGTTACAACTACAGTCTCCAGTGTTCCTGTGATAGTTCTACGATAGTCTCGAGATGTTATTGCTATAGTGTTCCTGTTATAGTTTTCTTGCTACAGGTCTTACTGCTACACTATCCCTAGTTTAGATGTTACTAGCAATTGCTATATTGTTCCACTGTTATTTGTACCCCTTTTTATATCCAAGGGTCTATTCTTAGATGATGTATAACTGACAAACTTTTATTAATATAAACCCTCATTTTTGGAAAAAATAAACAAATCTGGCATCACAAGTTTGAAAGAACTCATAGCTATGTAGATATAAGTGTTAGTAATTCAAATAATAGCATTAATATAAAATTTAAACCTTTGACACATGGATATTGTTATTTTTATTCCTGTCTATTCAAACACATTCAAATGCAAATGGGGCCTTGCACCAATCTTGGTCCCACTAGAACTTAGGGCCCTAACATAGCAATGCCTAGCTAGATCCCTTTAGTCGCTCCAAATACCTAAGATTAGGACTCATAAAAAAGTAAAACTTATGATAAAAGATCAAAGTAAAACACTGATGTAAAGTATGGGTCTTTATATATTCCATTTGAATACACATGATATCTAAGGTTTTTATATCCTGAATCTCTTGAGGGTGGCATGTATATTGTGGAAAGTGTAAAATTACACCATGGGATGGGAGTTGCTAAATTAAAGCAAACAATAGATTGAAAAGGTGATGGGACTTACATACAACATGGACCAAGTGATGACAAAGCCAAATTTATCTTGATCAACATGCCACCGACATTGCCCGGCTATTCATCATGAAGGCAAATACCATAAGGGGTGGCCTTCAAAACATCCAAGTGTTTGATCTCTCTACCATTCATGGGCGGATATCAAACCTGTAACTTGCTCTATCACAGCTCACTATCCCATTCGACAGTTTGTTCATTACACTTTACTCAAAACAATAAGATGGACAATGTTATCTTAAGTGGCTCTTACATGGAACTCTAGACAAAATCTTGCAATCAGTGCCACCCATGAGATCTAGTAGGGCCTTCCTCTACGTGAATGAATGTTCTAAAGCAATTGGTCTCAAGCAGTGCTCACCAAACCCGGTTGAGCATATAAAATTCCCGGTTGAAATTGAAAAATCCCGGTTGGAGTTGACGGTTGCCTTTAATTTTAAGGACCAGGATTTACATATTTTAGTTATAAATCCCGGTAACACTATAAATTTTTATGGACTTTTATAATTTCACCCCAGTTAGATCTTCGTGGTACCTTTAATTTTCAAGGCTCAGAAAAACATTTTTGTCGAGCACTGGTCTCAAGGGAAGGCGAGGTGTTGGAAAATAGGGTGAACGTTGAAGGGGGAGAAGATTGTGACTATTGGAATGAAGAGAAGTACATAGTACATAGTGGGCACAAAAGGCGAAAAGACATGCAAGTGAGTGCTAAAGGCAAGGAAGACGTGTGCACATGATTGTGTAAGGGGCCAGCTGGATCATAAACGAGGGACGTGTGCATGTATATCAATAGTACATAAAGGCTTAGTCAACTCAAAACCCTCCTTAAACCTCATAGAGTATAGCTCTTGCAAACAATTCTAAGGTCTAATTCTAAGGTTCTTGTTGGAACTTGTGATATACATATACAAATTGCGCTTACTTGATTTCTTCCCCTCTGGCTGTCCAAATTATCTGCACACGTCCGAACAATTCAGCTTCGTTGCCATCTGCGAAAATTCATGCTTCACGTGCATTATTGCGACCTTGCAGACAATTCAAAGGTTTTACTGATCTTCTTCATCCTTAAACCTTATAGCTCTTGCAGACAATTCAAAGGTTTTTGTTACGATATATCCATAATAACAAAGATTTCATAACAAAAACCTCGTAGACTCATAGCTATTGCGAACATTTCTAATGTTTTTGTTGTCAAATACATAAACCCATTTGCGGTTGAGCTGAATGAGTGCTCTGATGTCTGACCAATTGTACTTTTGTTGCCATCTCCAGAGTCCAAAAGTTTACGCTTCACGTGCATCTCCTGGGAGATCATGGAATTAATTGAATTGCAGTGTTTAATCGTTGGTAATTTTACTGATCATCTTCATCCCTGCGTCACCTTCGTTCCTCACGAGGATCGTTCTCCATCGTGCAGCAGTCGCACAATCAATGCTTTGGAACAATATTGTTCCCGAGCTCGTTCTTCCATCACATGCAGTTTCGCTTGTAGCACAATCACCCATATCCATCGTGCATCATTCGCTCATAATTTCCTGTCCATGATCCCTTCAAGCTCGTTCTTCCAATATATCATCTGCAGCTTCTTTTGCAACGCAATCCCAGCCCCCTCAGTCGCCCACCTATCTGCATTTTCCATCTCTTCTCCAGCTCTCCACGAGTTTAATGCCGATCTCAGCTAGTACCTTGCATCCTCTCAAGTCTACCTGTTCCATCCGCAGAATTCCGGCTCCATTTGCGTCTCTTCACGGGCTTTCACTAGATCTCAAGTATTGAGCATCAACTCTAACTTTGTAGTGCAGCATTGGCAACTTTGTAGTGCCTTTCGATCTTCTCAGGAGTTTCCAGATCTCTAGTACCTTGCATCCTCTCAAGTTTTACCTGACTTCCATCCGCAGAATTGCAGCTCCATTTCCGTCTCTTCACCGGCTTTCAGATCTCAAGCATTTAGTGTTAACTCAAATTTGTAGGAGCATCGCAAAACTTCTGCATTTCCATCTCTTGCCCTGTTGCCGCTTTACGTTATGGCCGGCAAGTCTCGCAAACTTGGTCGATCCCCGTCCTCATGTATCTGGGCTTTTTTGCTCTTCATCTTGATGCTTGGAATTACTTACACTTTCTTCGGCATCAGCCCCAGCGTTTTCGTGGAAACGTTCGGCTCCTGGGCGAGCAGCACCAGCTCCACCAGCAGCAAGATTTTGCTCCGAATGAGCTCCACGAGGCTCAACAGTGCGCATCAAGAAGAGGTCGTCGAAGAGAACAGAGCCATCATCTCCTTCAAGGACAACCAGGTCTTTGTAAGCTGCCCTCCGTGCAACTCTAGCTCCCAAGGATTGTACAAGGGAAGGGGGGTCCCCGGCCTTCAAGTTCGCTCTTCAAATCCAGGCGGAGATTTGAGCATACTGCTCGCTATCTTCACGGACGCATCCAAGTTCGAATTGCGAAGCCTACTCCGAATGGTATACAGCGTGCAAACGACCCCCGCAGCGAATGTGGATGTGCTTTTCGTTTTCAGAAAGCCAAAGACAGAGGAGGAAAAAATCTTTGCGGCTTTGGAGATGAGGCAATTCAACGACATCCTCATAGTAGATTCGGAGGATGTCACGAAGGCAACCTATACATTTTTGTCCAAAATCTACACTGAAAGCAATCTGAGGCACGATTTTGTAATGAAGCTGGAAGACGATTCGTATGTGAGGGTGTCAAATCTTGCGAGCTCGCTGGCGGATCAGCCCAGAGACGATCTCTACTACGGTTATGTGCTGCCTTGCGAGAATCAGGATGCATACAAGTCGTACATGGCGGGGATGGGCTACGTTTTGTCGTGGGATCTGGTCGAGTGGATAGGCAATTCGTCGACCGTAAGGGAATGGAAGGCGGAGGGTCACGAGGACAAGCTAATTGGGAATTGGCTGAACGAAGGAGGCAAGGCCAAGAACCGCGTGAACAAGAAGCCATTGTTCTACGATCATCCTGAGCATGGCGGTGCGTGTGCTCACGAGTTCACGCAAGAGAGCATCCTAGTTCATCAGGTGACCAACACGAAGAGATGGGCCGATGTGATCTCCTTCTTCGAGCCCGATTTACCGTTTGCTAATTTGCAGTAGCACATCATGCACCTTCTAATTCTTCCTGATGGTGCGCCAAGAACTTGCAGAATTCTCTCTGCTGTTCTTGTCATGCATCGATGCAGCAACAGCAAACAACGCTGCTCAGAAACATCACGAATTCATTCTGTTGTCATCCCCTCTCCCCCCATCAAGTTTCTTCTGCTGTTCAGCTCTGGCTATGATCTACTAAAGAATGACATTGCCGTGAAGCTTTTGTGCTAGATCCGTCCTTGAGTTCAATTGACCCTCTCTTGTTCTTCTTGTGCTCCACGGATGCCACAAACCGTCAATCGATCCTCTTGTGCTTCTTAGCTCTGCTGATGATTCTGCCTCAGCTGATAAACCCACCACCATCTTTATCTTAACTCATAGAGATGGTTGTTGCCTTATTCTATACAAGCATCGAATTCTTGCTTCGCTTTGAATGTAGGCCTTGCTTCTTTTCTAATGGTTGATTCCTGAAGGTCGTGTAGCTGAGCAACATAAGGCACTTGGCATCTTTTTTCGCTCTTCCTGCAGGCTGCCACTCTACAACTACGGTAAACTGATCTGACCTGTTTTTCACGTAACAGTTGCTCTTACACACTGGATTGATCTGGCCTTTACTTCTGCAAAAACGGTTGTTCCTAGCTTTCATGTAACGATCCTGCTATTCCTAGCTTTCATGTAACGATCCTGCTATGTAACTGATCGCTAAATATTTGAGTCCCAATACTGCAGGATCTTTATCTGCAAGTGGTCGTGTTATTGCGGCGGCTGGCATAAAGATCAGACATGTAATGACGTACAGAGTAAGCAATTCTATAAAATGCAGTTTGGAGTAAGAGCTTCATAGTATTCTAATTCCATAGCTCTTCATGGAAGCCATAATGTTTCAATTAGTGCAACATCCATGTCAAATTAATGCACTACAAGAAAGGAAGAAACATAGAGATTAAGTTCTTCTATCCTTCATTCATCAACGTTGTTCAAATTCTTGGCCATCTCATGCCTTTGTTAACACTAATTTGGTAGGACATAAAAATGTCACTTTTATGTCCTCTTAACTTAGCCACTTCCTAGAATGATTCAAAAGCATAAATAAGGTATTTTGATTATTTGCCATAATAGCTTATATGCTTAAACGACCTTGGAATTATTATGGATTGGAACTTGCACCTATTACTTTGAGTTCTACCTAATGTTTTAAGGTCAATCTAACACCGAAATGTCAAGCTGTTTTCTCAGGTTTAAGACAAAATGGCCATACTTCTAATTGGAATGAGTTTTTTTAGAGTTTGTAAGTCTTAGAGTCTCAGGATAACTAAAACACATATGTTTAGATTGACTTGGAGCTAGATAATCATACTTATTATGATCTATGGCCTCAAATGTAATTTTAGTGAATGCTGATAGAGCGAGGCAAAATTTGATCTTCAGCGAATTCTTTGACATGTGTAATAAGTTCCAAACTCAACCATGCTTTGTATATGTCTTCAATAGGATATTATGGAGTAACGTGAGTTTTTAGGGAACCTAATATCATGTAGAACCCCAAATTCAAATCATATTTTGATTATTCATTATGCTATAATTCATGCTAAATTCAAGGTACAAGGGTTAAAGGACATCATAAGAACTTTCAAATGTTTAAATTATACTTATAAAGTGCCTCTAATCATGAATGATTGATACCAATTTAAAAAAGTTATATGCAAAACACTTATATACGTGATAATTCAAAATTATTTAAGTGAGATTTAATGCGGAACCTCTTTTAGTAGTTGAGATGAGGTGCACATAATTTTTAGCCTCTACTGTGATGTGGTGACTTTCCCTTATGATATAATATTGTTATAGTTAACATATGACACTTCGTTGGCTATTATGTGTAGTATGTACAGATGCTTATTTATGCAATGTGACTTACAATGCAACCCACTAGGCTAATCACTCTTGTTAATTGCTAATTCAATCTTGCCAAAATAAAATTTAATAAAGTTTTGTCACTTTTAGGTGTTTGATATACTTATATATACTTTTAATAAAATGCTAGTTCAATGTAATCATTTTTATTTTCAGGCATGCTAGATAAAGTTTCAAATTTGAGTATTGTCAGCATGAAACACTATGTGACCATACATTTGTAAGCATTTTGTAATGACATGTAATAGTTTTTTGTGCTCCTTATATTTTTAAAAAATATTCATATGAGTCTATCTTAAGTTCAAGAGAGGAAATCACCAAAAAACACATCGACAACAAGGTGTGATTTTTTTTCCAAAACCTCAAAAGGACACTTTTATGTCCTATTATGCTACTAAACTAGTGTCAAAATCTAGGCCATCTGAGCCAATTGAGACATTGAATGACATGTACATGTCAATGCCTTGAGTGCTTCCTGTTCCTCAGCTACTATCGATTGCTTCCATCCTTTAGGCTGACTCTCATAGGTATGATTTACAAATCTCTCTTGGTCAAGCAATATCAGGACCAGTTCCTCCCAGGTCATGCATTCATCCTTACAAAGGTTATCAAGGATGAATAAAAGGCACTGTGATGCCAAAAATTAATATCCTTTATTTAGCATTGATGTTACTGTTATCTATGTTTGATAAGAGTGTGAGTCTCAAGTGATATCCTAGTGGCTCTCACATATTTTGATTTCTTAATATATTGTATGGGATTGAAGAATGATAAATACCTTGGTATGGGGTGAGAGTTATTTGTGTGGGGTTAAAAGAGTGAGTCATATAAAGAGGTGGGTTTCATGTCCATGTGTCCCAATAATGTAAGAGAGATCACATGCCTAGTGTATGTAAGTCATTTGGAGGAGTGTTCCTTCTAGAATTCCAATGTGGAATATAGAGGATGTAGGCATATGGAAAAGAGAGGGTCCTTATGGACTCCATGTGGGAAGACTCTCGACTCTCTCAATATTTTAAGGGTCATGAGCATCTTTTGATGGAACACATGTCAAGAGTAGCCAAAAAGGACATTGATGGTGACATATGGGCTTATGTGATTGATGGGGAAAGAAATCTAGAGGTAATAGTTTAAGGGCCATGAGCATCTTTTGATGGGACACATGTCAAGAGTAGCTAAAAAGGACATGGATCGTGACATACAGCTTATGTGATTGATGTAGAAAGGAATCCAAAGGTAGCTATTGTAAATGGGTGAAGGAGGGTGACAAAATCTCTATAAAAGGAGCCCTCCTCTCCCTTATTCAACGTCTCTTCCACCATTAGGCCTCATGATGTTGTAGTTATAGTCTTTCTCTCTCCCTCTTATAGATGTTCTCTTGTGCAAACTCTTGAGTCCATCTCTCTCTATGAGTGGTCTTGGAGCTTCCCCACACAAATGAGCCCCAGTACTCCTCCAATGCCTCCAACACTAGCACTGCATAGCATGATACTTTCCCCCTCCATATAATCAAGTACTCCTGTTGAAATACCAGACGAGGCCCTCAATACCTTTCTATGATCATTCTTGCGATGGTCGGCTGATCTATTTGACAAGCCGATCGACTTTCGACCACAGGGCATGCAAAGGAGGACCCCATGCCAAATGTTGATGATGATGTTACTCTAGCTCCCCCCTCATCACCGCCAGAAGATGTACAATGGCAGTCTGACTTGTAGTCCTTCCAGGACATACCGGACAGTCCTCTCATGCATTACTAGAAGGCCAAGCTTGAAGGCTCATGCCTTCATTTGTACAAAATAAATGGAAGTTTTGATTTTGACAAACTTATTTCACCACAAAGATCTTTTCAAGGCACATCTCTCTATATGTTTACATTTTGCATTAAATATCAAAACAAAGAGTTATGAGTCTCTATGTTTGGCTATCTATTTTTGATAGTTTGACCCCCTTCCAGTAAACTGCCCATTATTTTCAGATTGCTTCTCCATTTCTTACAAAACTTATATCAGCACAAAGCCCATAATTTCAAGTTGCATTCTTGAAATAATTGAATTGCTGGTATCGATACTTTGATGAAACTTATATAACTCTATGTTTGATGATAGTTTGCCAAATGATTTTGAGCTAATTATAGGGGCTTCCATGAAAAAGGTCAAAGTTTTTCTAAAATCTACCCATCTGACCCAATCAGCCCCTTTATACCCCTTGATATATCTCAGTTTATGTCATGTTGGATAAGGTACGAAAGAGCAGCTTTGTGAGGCATGGCACTTGCATCATTGGCCCTTCAAAGTCTTTTAGAGATGTAGTACTTAAAGATGAGAAAATTTGTAATAGCTTTGGAGCCTCGTCTTAGCTTTGAAGGTCTCATGCCAACTCAAGGCTACATCTTCAAGAAATCATGCAAAATCTCCACTCGGTCCTTAATGGACCATCCAAAAAGTTGCATCCTTGAACAAAATCCCAAAGATAAGACTCTGGGTCTTGCCCCTGGGTCCCTCGAAACACTTGAATATTTACCATGATGAAACACAAAAAGAAGGCATCAAGATCCAAACAATATCCCATAGCAAGATTCAAGCAAGCTTTTGTAGATCCTGAACACACCAAGAGTAACTTATTATGCATAACCACTTGTTGAAAAGCCACCACAATGTGATCTTCAACTGAATTCTCAAACATCAGAGACCAACCAGTACCATGAAACACTTGTGTAAACATGCATTGAATAAGTACTCTTCTTACAACTAGAAGTGCACATAATAGCTTCAAAATTTGATACTCTTTGTTGGTTGCAAAGTAGAAGAAATTGAAAGCATTAAGAATCACCACTCCACTGTCATAGTCAAAAACTACCCAAGTACAAAGCTCTTCTTCACACCAAGCTGCTATTGCATGAATCCAACGCCAATCTATCATTGTGCTTAATGGCACCGTCGATTTACTAACATATTCATGAGCACAAAACATAAAGGATATGATCATGATGACTGTGCGAATAGCTTGAGCATCACCTTCAAAATCTTATAGTTCTCTTAAATGGGCTACAATCTCTTCTAATGTAGTTCTTCCAGGCATCCTCTTTATCACATAGAAAAGACATGCCTATACTAGGAATAACATGCAATCAACTATTACAGAGATTGTTTAGTAAGGAGGGACCAATCCAAGACCAAAACGTACCCGACGTCTCCACCAAAAGATGTGTCATGAAGTTAGGGGTAGAAAAACTTCATGCACCTCTTAGCTTACGATAGAAAAACTTCACACACCTCTTAGCTTACTACTTCAAAACATGATGATAGAGATCCTTAACAATTGGAAAGAGGGATAAATCACACTCTTTTATGCAAAGGGATCCACAAAACCTATTCTCTCCATGCTTCCCCTAGATGAGAATAAAGATGGTAACATCCCAAGTAATATTATAGTCAAGCATGGGGAGAAGAAAAGGGTCAGTGGACACCATGACCTCACCCAATCAATCTGCACCAAAGAGAAGGGAAATAAATTGTTGGAAGAAGATTTTGCGACCCAACATGACATGAATTGAGATATATCAAGGGGTATAAAGGGGCTAATTATGTCGGATGAAAAGATTTTGGGGAAACATTGCACCTCCTTCATGGAAGCCCCTACAAGTAGCTCATAATCATTTGACGAACTATTATTAAACGTAGAAGTCTATAACTTTAACCAGAGACATGATATCAAAAATTCAAGTATATGGAGGGATGTGACATGAAATGGGCTTCACGTTGATATAAGCTTCACAAGAAGTAGAGAAGCGGTCAATTTTTATTTAAAAAATTGTCCCTTTCTTATACAAACTTACAACTTTTTTTTTCAAAATCCTTTAAAAAATCCCCCTATGTAATCATATTTATGCTACTTTGCATCTAAAAATATAATTCAATAATAACTTCTATTGACCTCACATGACAATCACATGTTTTTTTATGGACCCCGTCACATGTGCCACGCATGGCAAAATGCGACTGGTAGAAAGTGCAAAGTGGGTGCACAAAAGGGCGATGACTAGCTGAGTTGGCATGGTGTGATTGTCAACAAATTGCTAGGTAATTGGTAGGCACACATGTAGGGCACCATGCACTTAGAGGGCTATGGCACAAGTGTGATTGAACACACATGGCATAGATTTTGTGAGGTATTGATGACGTTACATGTGGTGCAGATTGCATTGGCATTGAGTTGGACAATGGTAGGGCTAGAGAATGCAATGGGAAATGATAGGCTAGGAAAATTGCCTTCTGAGTCCATTGAGAGAGTGTCATTATATAGACATTGGGTACATCCATAAATTACATCATATGTGAGCTCAATAGTGAGCATCTAGATCCACAATCATCTCCATGAATCTCTCAATCACACACCACACTCCTAGATTCATTCATTCATACATACTAACTGACACATCATCAGTCACACCTAACTCAACACACACATGTTCACACACTCAATCACATGATCACTCACAACCATAGACCTTGGTATGATCCATTACATCAATTTGTCCTTCATACCCTCCCACAAATTGATGACCTCAACCCTAGCAATAGTTCATGGGAAACTTCATGGCTTGCCGACCTCTAGTGGTAACACACATGATCCACAACCTGAACTCATTCTAGTTGCATCAGCAATAGACTCATTTAGGCATCCTCACCCCAACATGATCTCACTCTGACTTTGGTCTCTTGGTTTACAATTGGGAGATAGACCATGACTATGCATGGGAAGTCCCCATAGGTCTAACAAGGTAAAACCTCAAACATAAGACTAACAATTATTCAAGGGGGACATCCCAGGTAGAGAACCCTTATTGACCACACACAAAAATTCTAAGTTGGAGATGTGGGTAAATTCCCTCCCTTGATGGTAATCTTTTTCTGGCGTCGTTTCCAAGCCACCATTGTATCATACTCATAAACTTGCTTGTCGATTGCATTGTACTTGGTGTCGATGAAGCAAAGCTTTCCTTCTTTGTGTATCTTCTTGGGATGTTCAATCTTCATTATGGAGAAGAGGGTCTTACCACTTGTCATTGCAACAAGGGCAGTGTCTACTCTTGTACAAGGGTGGTAAATACCATGAGGAATATACCATTTCAAAAGATCATATTTGCAATTCAAGACCTTCATAGTGATAGTCAAACAAGAGTTAACAAATAGATTCAACCAAGACATATCCTCCGAAAGCATAAGCATAATCATCAAATCATCCCCATAGAAATGCAAAGGGGCTGTATACATCACTGAACTAGTCTGAAACATCATGAATGATGCATCCTTGTGACCAATATAACCTTTCATCCAAGCATATGTCATGATTTACATAGGGATCGACAAACTTTGGAGCATTAAATACTTCATCCATCTACTCGTATGACCAACACCCATCAACGCCAAGCAAAAACAGTAAAATACTGAAACTTTTGAGCATCTAACCACTTGCAATGCTTCAACCATGAAGGAGATTTGAGAGAAACCCCCAAATCGAATAGTCAAGAATTGGAGGATCAAATTTGCACTACTGGAGTTGGATTTCAAAGGGCTTTTAGCATGGAAAGGAAGCTCTATTACTAGAGAACTTCCACCAGAGAGTAGAGGTGAAATACCGCACCAAGTTGCCATAGCTAGAAGCTCAAAAGTTGACTGGTTTTTTTTTCATTGTGCCTCAAATACTAGAGCGTTTGCCTTTAAATTTGAACTATAGATAGCTCTTGGTGTCGCCCAACCTCCCCTAAGAGGAATTAGAGAAATTTGCCTCCAGCAGGTCACATTTCACAAAATGGCGTGGACTGTAGATAGTGTCCGCATGGGTAGAGGAAGCTACTATTTCCTAATTCCTATTAGCCAGGGATTTGCCCCAACACAAGGTTTCTCCAGCTCAAAGGGTTTGGAAATGTTCACGTAGATTGGGAGAACAAGCTTAAGGAAAATCAAGAAGGAAGGTGGAAGAAAACATGAAGGAGAGAGATGGAGAAGATGACGACATGGCAATTTTGGAAGCTTTAGAGGCTCATGGAGGTTGGAATGGCTCTAATTCCACGTGTTGGAGTAGCATGGTGAAAAGATAGAGGCAACAAGATGAACAATGAAGTTTGTTTATTCATTGAGAGAGTGTCATTATATAGACACTGGGTACATCCATAGATTACATCATATGTGAGCTCAATAGTGATCATCTAGATCCACAATCATCTCCATGAATCTCTCAATCACACACCACACTCCTAGATTAACTCATTCACACCTACTAACTAACACATCATTAGTCACACCTAACTCAACACACACATGTTCACACACTCAATCACATGATTACTCACAACCATAGACCTTGGTATGATCCATTACATCAATTTGTCCTTCACACCCAACCAATGAAAGCATACACCAAGGCCAGTCCCGAGGAGAAGGGGAAGAAGCTAGAGAGATTTTGGAAAACAAACCAAAGTAAGTGATCCAAGCAAATAAGGGAGGTAGAGCAGGAAGAATTAGGGTTAGATCTTTTACACTAGCACTTGAGAAAGGGACAATAAGTATTCTAGCAATTCTTCAAAAATTTCTTGGGGTCACGAACTTTGTCTTGATTAATGGGTCCTTTAGTTCTGGCAATTAGGGTAGTACTCGAGCACTTAGATGAGTCAACATCCGACAACTGAATTTGGGAAAGATCGAAGAAAAAGTCATTGGATAAGAGATGCTTAGATTGTGAAGCAAGGGTTTTGCAATGGTCCACCACTTCGAGAGCAAAACTACAAAAGAGTGCTAAAGAGGTAATTGAAAACGGGGACCTATGGTTAATAACCTCAAAATACCAAAGTTTGTGCTCTAACCTAATGGAATCAAGGTCAATGGAGGGAGGAGAGGAATAGCTCTAGAGAAAGCTTAAGACAAAAATTTTGAGGGGTGAAGAAGTTGCAAAAGGTTGGGAGCTTAATGTGGAAAGGGCTTCTTTTTCATTATGATCAAGGAGGTCAAAGTCTAAGAGAGGGTTGACAATTTCTGTAGAGTTTTTGAAATGACGGGGGATAGGAGGGAGACCATTAAGGGAAAAAAGCTTATTCACAATCAAGGGTAGGGTAGAGAAATAGAAGTTAAGATCCAACGCATCTTGACAATCAATGAGGGGTAATGACACAAGAAGTTTATTGAAGGCTTCTAAGAAGTCAAGTTGATCTTTCTTTGACTAGACTAAGAGGGAGATCCAATCATTTAGAGAGACAACAATGAAAGCTGACGGAGTTTTTTCCAAGGAAGCTTGTATCTCGAAGTCAAGAAGCTTCTTGTGGAAGTCTAATCCTTTAAAACATGAGAGGATGCACTGAGTGCCAAGGGGTGGGATAGGGATGAATGAAGAAGTTGATGCATATCCCAACTTAACCAATGATGATATCCAATGGTTCTGAAAGCATGATTAAATAACAAGAAAACTATTAGTCATTTTAGATCCCAATACTATTAAAGGCAAAACTTATACATTTGACTAACAACATTATCCATTGTATATGAAATAATTGTATGACACTAGCTCAAAGATTAGTTGGGAAATTAGTGTGTGTGTTTAAATTTAAAAATTCCCATCATTGATTGAGTCATACAATTAAATCCATCAATAGGATAATTTCTTAAAAATAAGACCATGATAATCAAGACTTATAAAGTGAGACATGGAGAATTACAGACACAATAGAAATATCCAAAAATATTTTTATTAATAATTCCAAATGCCTTTCAGAAAATAATACAGGAATAACATAAAGTGCCGAATCTTTTTGCACTTCCAGGTACCTTGGTTAAGTTTCACTTACCTATTACCATCCACAGAAAACCATTTGTTAGAACAAAATTGGTGTCATATGGGAAGACAAGTAATGCATGTGTTCCCTAGCTTGTTATCGCTTGTACCAAAGAGACTTAGAACAACAGAATGTTTCATAGAGTGAAAATATTAATAGAGAATGAATTTAATCAGGGGGTAGTCCATACCCAAGAGTAAAGTCAATTTAATTGAAATAGTAGGCAGGGGGTAGTCCACATCCAAGGGTGAAAATAGTTAAAGTGAACAACATTATAAGGGGCTAGTCCACACCCAAAAGCAAAAGCTACTTTAATTGAAATAGTAGGTAAGGGGTAGTCCACACCCAAGGGTAAAAATAGTTTAAAAGAATGACTTTCTCAAGGGAGGTAGTACACACCCAAAGGAAAAAGCAACTTAATTGAGTTATTAAGTAGCGGGTAGTCCGCACCTACCAAAAAGAGTTCACTATTTTATGTCGACAAATAATTAAAAAGGTAAATAATTAGTCCATGCCCTAACTAAAGACAATACCGGGATCAACTACATGGCCATGGCCGGTGGATTAATATTTCGCCAAACATCTAAAAACATCCTACACAAAATTAACAAGGTGGAGAACGGAGTGAGCAATCAAGACACATTAGAAAGACAACAACTTAGGGGTGTGCAACAAAAGAGGGGATTAACTATCTTTGGACTTTTAATTAATGGGGGGGTCTTCCACATCCATCTTCTATAAAAGAGAAAAAAAGAATTGATACTATAGAAGATAAAGAAAAAAAATAAATTAAGTAAAAAAAAAAAGAAATTAAAGGAAACTTCAATAAATTACATTGCAAGGCAATGAAGAAAAAAGACGGAATAACGGTATTGAGAATCAAGAATAAGTATTAATAATTGCTTTAGGAAAAATACAAGGGTCTAAGTTATTTTTAACCATATTAGATTAATTAAATACTTAAAAAAAGGGGGTTTTGATGAGGATACGAAAGAGGAAAAAGTTATATAAAAAATGCAATAAACAAAAGTATATAAGTAGATACTAGTATAAAACTAACTACATACTCTTATCTAAAGAAAGTAGATAAATACATATATGTATAGAAAACAAGTCAACTTGATGCGAAAATATCGAGAAATATAAAGGGCTTATAAATATATATATATATATATACATACATGTGTGTGTGTGTGTTAAAAAAAGGACAGCAAAACTAGAGTAATGAAAAAAATAGAAGTACATAAAGAAAAGAAAAAGATCAATTAAAGGAAAAGGAAGAGCACCTAGTCCGTAAGCTCCATACGTGCGGGTGTCAAGCCAAGCAAGAAGTAGGGTGACTGCATTCGTGAGCAGAGAAGGAGACAAGGAAGAGAATTGCAAAGGAAGGGGAATGTAAAGGAGGTGTAGACCAAGAGAGGTAGTTAGCCACGATAAAAGGGAAGGCATGGACAAAACCTACCACCCCTAAAAACCTGCAAGCTTGGAATAGGAGCACCTCCAAGCTACTTCCATCTATCAGGAATGCATGGGGTGGGAGTAAGAAGACACAATTGATCGTACATGGCGGGAGTAAGAGGACAAGATAGAGGGTAAGATGGAGTGAGCCAAGCAATGATTAGATAGCTACGGCCACGGGGAATGCTACCGTAGAAATCAAAGAGGTAAGACAAAGCACACAAAAAAAGAAAGAACCTGTGTAATCAAAGCCATGTTACATAGATAAATGGAGAGCACTCTACGAACTTTGAAGGAAGAGTAGCTTTGACAACTCTGACTTGTCATAGAATCAGGCAAACATGTAAAAGCTAGAGCAAGGAACTCTTCTAACCATAAGGGAGAGCAAAAGTAGAATAAGCAACCATAAGGGAGAGCAGCTAAGTATGTAACCACGCAAGAGGCAATCCCAGCACCGAAAAAGACAGTACGTTGGAGCAGTAAAAGGACTACAAAAAACAAAAAAAAGGGGAAGCACACATAGACAATGCAAGAACAAAACTAGGGAAAGAGCCACAACTGCAAAAGAAGGGCAGCGTAATAGTTAGAGTAAGAAACAGTGTGAGGGCGTTGAGGTAACATAGCGAGCAGTAGAGAAGTTGATAGTAGACCGAGGTCACAATGTATGTACAAACAGTCATTACACAAGAATAGAGTCAAGGGTGGTAATACACTAAGGTAAATTACAAGCAAGAAGCCAACCTGGGATGATGAAGTTGACATTGAGGGACTTTGGAGGCTCTCAAGGAGCTTCAATGCAGTGTCAACAATAAGCAAGGGAGGCTCGAGAGTATGAGCAAAACAAGAGAGAGTTGAGCGTATAAGAAGGAGAAAGCTGGAGAAATAAGTGGCAACGTGGGCGATGGCATCAATGTAAACTACCTTGAGACGTTACAAGGTGTGGGGGCAATATATATATATATATATATATATATATATAAATGAAGAAATACTTAAGCAACAATAGGTTACAAGAGTTTACCATTAAAGTAGCTATTGAGAGAAGGTTTTATGTGCCAAAAATTTTTAATTATCTTTATCCAAAATCGTAACTACAAGTTTATAAAAAAATAAAAATTCCTATTAACATAAGCCATTAAGAACTAATTATTTTAAAAAATTTTAAGTAGATAGGAAATTATTATTACCATGGCCAATAAAAGGGGTATAAAAGAACCATCCTCATCAGGAACTTATATTTAATGCAGCTAGAGGCTCTAGGTGTAAACATTAACCATGAGAACTACCACAATATAGCATACTATGCCAAGTCATGGAACATAATTATATACAGGTTTTAAGAGTTTAGAATGTACAAACTAACTGCAAATTATTAAGGAATAGTTTTGGAGGGAATAAATCTAAGTAGCTAATAAATATGACAAATGAACATGTCATACTTAGGATTGCAAGAGAGGGCATCTTCACTGAGCCGAGCAATGGGTTGGGTTAACAGCACACACCTTTTTCTAAGCTATCCATAGGTGGGGAAACCAGACCGTCAACATTTTGGCAGTCCTACTAGGAAAGGGTTAATTGGATTGTGAGTTGACAAGTTGTCAATTCAGGAGAATTAGAGTACCGAGTTAGTAAGCTTAGTGTTGAGGTCAATGAGGTTCATGATAACCAGTGATGAAGATAAACAATTGCTAGGAATCATGAGTGGCATAGTTGGGTAGTGTGCTTGAAGACCGTCAGCATGTGGGATACACAAATTATTCAAACATCTACTTGGATACTTTCTATCTTAGTCGATGGCTAACACACACTCTAAAAAAAGAAGAAGATATGTGGCTAGCCGTGAAGAGTTCCAAGCCAAAGGAATTGGTTATATCCTACCATGAGAGTTGGAGCAACGGGAGTTCAACACCCAAAGGAGGCTAGCAAAAGAAACAACTATCCAACAGGAGCAACAAGCATGAGGAGAGAGACTTGGCCACACTACCGTAGGGGTGGAAGTTAATTACTATGTAGAGTTAGAAGGATAGGCATCCCAGAAGATTGGTAGATGAAGGTCCTTCATGGCAAGTGGAGTCCAAGCATTCATCTACAGAGAGCTTGGATTTCGAGTAGATGGCCATTTCATATATGGAACATCAAAATAAATGAGAAGACCAAATCAAAGAACAAAGAGAACATCTTTGACAATCCTCGGCTATCATTCTAGAGGAAGTACATTGAGAAAAGATATGAAGGCAAAAGACCAACTACAACAGATGGTAGAAACAACGGATAGGAAGAGTGGTGTGCTTTGATGGAGAGAGATGCCACCGAGTGAAGCAGTTGCCAGTATTGACACATACAGGCTCCATATAGTCATTTCTTGAACTGGCCGACTCAATCGATTTGTTTTCCTCACTGTTATGAATTCTCATGGGCAAATCCATACAAACTTAGATAGCAAAATAACCCTTTTTATTGTTAATTAGGTTATTTTAAAAGGGCTAAAATTAAAAGGCCATATAATTCAAAGTTATGATTAAGGGCCTCCAAAGAAATATTTCTTTGTTGCATAAACCGTGGTCAATAAGTCTCCCTACATCATTTATCATGTGGGTAGTATTATCACGAAGTAAAGGGGTTGTTCTCCATCAGATAATAGTCACTATGACATCCATGCGTTAGTTACGTAGTAACATGTGTTCTTCCAATGTCAAAAAGACATACTAAATTGATGTCATGGTCATATCAAGAGTGTTATCAAACTCTTTACATAGTCATACGCGCATTTGTTTTAATGCTTTCGACTTTTTGGATTGGTCTAGCCTTGAGTGCTAGTCTAACATTATGATGCTGTAAAAAGCATGTGTGTGTGCACACGCATGCACGTGCGCATGCATATATATACATATGTATGTGTGCACGTACATATGTATAAACATATGCACATACGCATGCATGCATGTATGTATGTATATGCATGCATACATACGCGTGTACATACATATAAGCATGCAAAATGAATACATACATCTAAGCATGCAACATGCAACAATAGGCCTCAAAACTAATTTCTACTTCAATTTTAACAAATTTGGTACAAATAGTCTTCCATTGTTCAAAAGCACGCTCAACTACAATGTGGGTAGGTGAGAGCTTGTAGTTGAAGTGGTGATGGAACTTCATGCATGCATTCTTGCATGACCCATCCAAAAATCTCCATCAACAAAAGAAGGACCATTGAGCAAGACATTAAATTTCCTTAAAACTATGGCAAAAGAAAGAGTTTTTAATTATCTTGTTCTCATTGCTAGACCCATGCCATCTAGCAAACATGTCCACAAAGCACATATCACTATGGACAATGGCTAATAAACACATGGAGTAGGCCATACCAATTCAAAATATCCTCCTCATTGGGACACTCTATCTCTATGTGTGTGTAACATCAATAGCACCAAAACAATTGGGGAAACCTATTGCTCTTAGAACCCTTACTTTACATGAGAAATGGGGTCAGTGTCGATAGGCCAAAAAATGAATCTAGCATGGTGCAAATGAGGGATGCACAACAAACATTTGCATGATCTTTGTGATGGTAGGCTTGCCTAAGCCAAAGCACTCACTCAACTCCATGATATGTGTGACACTCTCAAAATGCAATTAAATCCACAACAACAGTTTTCTCAATGGAGGTGGATGCTGTTTGAGCCAATAGTATAGGAATGTCCCCCTATTGCAAGTCATCATGCAAAAAGGGATAAGGGTGTTAGAACAAACAAATGGGGGGTAAAAAGAGTTCACAGAACATGGATCATCCCCACATGTGAAGGTAATATAGTGGTTCCACCACTCTAGGGACCTAACTTGATATAGAAGTTGGAGATGGTGTGGATGACACCATGCTAGGAAACAATTTCCATGAGCTACACATGCATCTAACTATGGATGATGGTGAAAATGAGAGGGTTGTGGGTTGGAAATGTTCTTGTGGGTAGAAGTACAACATGTGTGCCCTAGGGGAGGAAGCATGTGAAATATTGTCTAAGGCCTATAGGTAACTATGAAGGAGTGCATGTAGTAGAACATAGAAGAATGTCAAGAGTAATCTTGTGGGCTCGGTTGTCTTCACATACTCTTCTTCAAGTTTTGTAGTTGGAATTTTATGGTAGATGGACTCAGCCTATCTAAGACAAATTGGGTTGAGGTAAGCTCACATCGCTTGGAGTGAGGTGAGTTGGATTGGCTCACATTATGGATGATGTGTCGATTTATGAAAAAAACATGACATGTCATCATTTTTTTGCCCGATTTATTCCCCCTATCAAATCATTCATCCGATTTTCCTATATTTTTTGAATCATGAATTTGAATTTTTCGACTTAGCCTATGGAGGACAAATGGATAGTAGATTGTCAAACAACTTAGTAGAAGAGGTAGTAGGAAAACATTGGAAACAATTGGGCAGCAAAGAAGTGTATAAATGAGCACTAATAGCTCAGAGAGAGAATATTTGAAAGGTTGTTACAAGATGATAACAAGGTGGCCTCCATTAGTCGGTAGCTTTGCATCTTTCTTAGCTAGACTAAATAGAGGAGAATAATCATTGGTAGCATATCCAAGAGCCAAGAAGTATCGCTAGATATGTAGTGTACAAAGAAGGGGAGGGCACATCAACCAAGTGCACCTTATGAAAGAGCAACCATGTAGCTAAGAAGTGCTCAACATCATCAAGTGCCACAGCTTTGAAGATAAGGTTATCGTTAACCTTTAGAAAACCTTAAGGTCAATTTACATAAATAATCTTTGTTGTAAAACATAAGGGCCTTTTCTAACACTTTCTAAATGTTATTTTCAATATGGGCCTTTTTTAGTTCTCATATATTTGGTGTGTTATGGTGGTCCTTCTCATGCACAAGAGCAAGAAAGCATCAAGAAGCTTATGCAAAGTATAATCAATGCTCTAGAAATGTGTTTGCATAAACCTTTGTACACTACTAAATGAGTAGGCTATCTATTTTTTTTTTTTTTAAAGTTACCAAGGAAGTAAACATGGATACACACTAGTGCTCACACATCCAAAGCTTAGATTACATACAATGATTGCACAAAACTTTATCATATGCATGGCCAAACCACAAGTATATGTGATGAACACAGCAAATCGCATGACATCCACAAAAAATGAAGGCCATGTTAAAGAAGATAAGGAGATCAAGGCAACATCAAAGTAGATGTCAAAAAGCTAGGTGTCAAGATGAGGATAAAGGACTAAGAACTAAGAAGTAGCCCATGAGAAGATGGATGAAACTAAGAGCTACATTAATATCCTCACCATCAAAGCCCATGATTGTATGATTGTAAAATGGGGAACCGTATGAGTGCCCATCTTATTTCTTTTATCAAAACTTGACCACTTGAGAGGTATTAACATGTTATAAATCACACTATCACCTTAAGTAGCAATGTATACACTAAGGGAGGTAATGGATACCTTAAGTAGAAATGTATACACTAAGGGGATGGACCTTTCTCAGCAACTCACATCCTACCATCTTGTAGTAATGTATATATCATGGCACCAATGGGAGGCGTTTAGAAATGTGGTGCCATGATCACAAACTTGAGGCAAGATATGAAGCAAGAACATGTTGCTACATGTGAGGGAGGCTTTATCCCAAATAGTGTGCAAGAAATGCAAGTATGTACTTCAGTCCTATAAAAGGAGGTCATTTCAAGATTGCACCAATCTCAAGTCTCTTTATGTGTCCAAGCTTATCTATCTTGGAGTCTAATTGTATATGAGGTCATTATGCACACCTGTGCTGTCATGAGTTACTAGCTTTGCCCTTATCCTTGTTATTATGTGATTAGGTCTTGCTTCAATTAGTTTTATTAATCATGTTATTAATTTTAAAGAATGCAATTAGTATAAAGAATGCAAGAGAGAAGGGGAGGAGCCTTGCTCCTATTTTTCTTCATAGACAACAAAGAGGGGAGACACAAGAGGTAGCGGCTAAAATATATTTTTCTTCTTGCTTTAAATTAGCCCCACAACACCTATCTAAAAAAGATAGATGAACACTATATATCCAAAAGTGTTCTAATAACCCTAATCAATGGTAACCTAGGCATTGCGTATGATCACACATTGATCTTGACATCTCAACACTCCCCCTCCATCTCAACTACATCTCTTGCACATCAAATAAGCCTCTAAATCTACTAGGCATCTCCCTGCCCAATGCCTTCATAAATATGTCTGCCACCTATTCTAGCCCTAAGGCGCCAACTCAATATGTATTGTGGTACTACCCTCGTCCAATATCTAGGGTATGGGGGGATAAGGTCCTTATAGAATATGCATGGATTCCCTTTAAAATTTTCAAATCTACAAGGGAAAAATATGAAAATCTTATGTCCCCCCTCCCACAAAATATAAGACACATACCTTGAAAAATATGCAAGATTTTAAGATTTGTACATATTTTTCATAATATGTGAGGCCCAAGGGGGGGAGTCTTTTGGATGGGGAGGGGAAACAAAATATACAAAAATCGATCTCCTTTCAAATTAATGTAACTTTTTCATGTGTTACCTAAATTTCAAGGTGTAAATACATATTTGAAGCTCTTTTCATATAGAACACAACCATGTCAATTTGTCTAATTTCTACTCATGGCATATTTTTAAATTCATCTCATACTCAAGATTTTGATAGGTTTTTGTTACTAAAGAGAGTTGGCGCCCCAGGGTTCTAGCGTGATAGACTAGGTTGTTTGCTAAATGTATGTTGATAATGTTGTCACACCAAATGATTGGTCCATCCGTCAATTGATGCATATCTTAAGTAGACATTATAACCAAGCTACCTCACATGTAGCCATAGCTACACGGCTGTACTCTACCTCAATGCTCAACAAGGAAATTGTAGGTTGCTTCTTGCTGCTCCAGCTAGCTGTAGCACTCAAAAAAAC